>NW_010390341.1:0-10381 GCF_000710305.1 Buceros rhinoceros silvestris | reverse complement strand
TCCCTCCTTTCCAGAAAAGTAAATATCTTCCTTTTTTCTGGAGGAACATACCTGCATTTAGGTAAGTTTTTAGAGGTGTTCCTATGACCACATCTCCTCCTTCACGCTCTTATCTGAATCTATGGTCTCTGCTATCACATTCTTTTCACCTGTGTTGTCAGGCATAGCAACCAATGCCACAAACTGGATCAAAAGGTGTTACTTCTAGTTGTTATGGATGTAGAATAATAAGCACTGGTCTGAGAGGTTTTAAAAGAAGAATGAATGGATATGAATGTAGTGAGGTTTCAGAAATGAAACCAACTATCAGTAATATTAATCTTGTTTTCACAATGGATGTTCTATGAAATAGAAATGAAGTTTATTTTCTCTGAAGGACCTTGATGAGAACTAGGATTCTTATTAATTTAATGCTTTATTTAAAAAAAAAAATTTAAAGAGGAGAGAGTGCGTGCTTGCTTTCATATCCCTTATTTGTCATCTCATTTCCCAATTCATTCTCAGGCAAGCACATTCGGTAGATTAGGCCTTCACGAAAAAAATCATGTTAATATTTTACCTTTCTTTAGAAAACAAAGAAAACTGAAAGCATAACTTCAAAACTGAAACATATCTTGAGAAGTTTTAAAGTAAAAGAGCTCCTTTTTACCTACACACAAAGAAACAGTTAATTAAAATATATTTAAGAACAGAAGAAAAAAGCAATAACACAATATCAAGGGACAGGTAGATGAGAAGGAAACATTCACCCTGAGATATTTAATATTTTAATTCATTATCTGGAAGAAATAAGAAACTGTGTGCTATGAGTCTGATTCCAACCTTATTAAAGTCAGTGGCAAAAAGCCCAGTGAGTTCAATGGGGCCAAGATGAAGCTCTAATTGAATTAGGAATTGACTTCAGATAAAATATGTTACATTCTTCCCTTCATCTTCCCACTTTAGCAGAAAGAATAAGAAAGATTTATTGAAATCTGTCGCAGAGGCAAGAAATTGAGTTTGTTTTGACCTGGATCAAAATAAATAGGTACTCATGAGGAAAGTAACTTTGACTGTAATTCATTGAAATAACAATTCTGGACATGGAGAGTTCCAGTGGAAGCTGATTGCCCTACTGAAGTGTCTAAAATCTGTCCTGCATTAAAACCTGAGGTGTCCAAACACCCTGCTAATAAGGTAGGTCTATTTAAACACAATAAATATTGAACCTTTCTCTGAAAAAAAAGTTATGCAGAATAGTTGAGGGGGGAAAGGCACATCCCCTTGTGCTTACAGTCTCATTTGCCAGTCAGCACTCGCTAGAAGTTCACAGGAGGTGGAAGGTCACATGAGGAGGAGAGAGAAACTTTCTCTCCCTTTTAAATGACGCAGGATGATTTATCAGTTGTTACTGGTGAAAAAGCTGTAATGAGACCAGGAAAAGACCTCTATTTCCCTTTGCCAAAACCACCTCAGGGTCTCACTCCTCCAGCTGCTACTGGTTTGCTGCCACCTCTTTGACCTTGGTCCCCTGTGAGAGACTGAGCTGAGAGGAAGGGAGAATCAGCTATCTAAGGCGTATGTTGGGAATCAACCCTTCTTCTGTAGGGATTTTCTTCCAGTCCTCAGAAGCAGGAGTTTCCATATTCTACTGGAATAGCAGAATGGGGACATGGAAAGACAGATGCAATATCAGGGGCTCCCTTCAATGGGATGGTTCCAGACAGTGTTACATAAGCTGTGAATTCAAGTAACTTAATGGAAATAATTTAAATACTAATCACCTGCGAGTGCAACACTCTAGCTGTTCTTGCATAATTCTCTGTTAAATTACTCTTATGAGAACTACTCCTTTTCTGTTAAAAGACAACCAGTCATTAGAACAAGAGGGATACTGAAGGGAGAGGAGTAGGGAAGAGTTCATCTCCTTGGTCCAGTGGTTAGAGGCCATTTTCAGAAGGAAAGACCAATTCTGTTCCATTAAAACAAATGCAGATGAACAGTCAACCAGTAATAAATTAGAAGAATTTCAGAGAGCTTGAATCTGTCTCTCATATTCTTTTCTATGGCAGCAAAAGAAGTACTTTTCAAACGAGGAACTTTATTTACAGTGCTTTGTTTTTTTGATGTACAATAGGGTTAAGGAAACCAGCAAACCTTTAGAAGCTTTTGAGACAAAGCTGTTTCCTTCCCTGCTCTCTGTGCAGTGGCAAAGGCTTGGGGAAATGCCACATATCCATCATTCCCACTGAGTCTTGCTGTATTTATCCCAGTAAAGGTCCTACCCATCCAAGATATTCTTGAAGCAAGATTCCTCTTTGACACACTACATACCTTTGACTAACGGCTTTTAACATTCATTAAAAGTGATTGAAAGACATAAAAAACAATAGAAAAACACAAATGAAGTGAGCGTGGAGTTTCTTTAGTCATGATCTGGTAGAACAGATGTTTTCTAAGCACCGTGACATTTTAGAAGCATATTTTTTCCCCCAGAAGAAAACATTACAACCATCTTCAGAAAATGAACTGATAAATCTTTTTAATTTATGTTCATCATGACAGCAATTGAAATACATTTTGTAATGCCAAGCATAAAATACTCTGGAAATTGATTAAAGCCTTCCTTTGTATTCCTTTGTCAATCTTCTTCGTGCAATATCAATCCAAAGACTTGCAGCATTAGCTTGGGCACATTTGCAGTTTTCAGCAATCTGACGTCTGCTTATTGCTGTCTGGGGACATATAAGCTCTTGTGTTCATAATGGAGTATCCACGTACCTGGGAGATAGGCGTACTAAGTGATGGAAAGCGCGCTCTATTAGAAAATTGATTGCATATGTCAGCATATGCACCACATTTTTACAGATTAGTCTCCGTTGAACTCTGCTATATGCATGACTGGGGGTACAGGAGAGATTCATGACTTTTGTTCAAACTCAAGCTTCCTGCAAATTTTTAATTTAGAATGTATTTCCTGTAGAAAACAGCAAAGGCAAAATGCTGTAATAGTCTCATATCATGTTTATTGGATTAATGAATTTTATGAAACTTCAATAACAAGCTTGGGTGAGGCTTGCATAAGCGTCATCATTACATATTACAACTGAAAGCCTGTATGAGCACAGAATTCTCCCCAAACAATACATCACCCAAGCAGCAGATAGAGAGATGAGCATTACTATTATCATGAAAAAAAGAAAAAATCTGGATTATGCTTTTGTTCTTCCTTTCTCCTTCACAACGCTTGCTACCATTTTAGACCTCAGCATATGAAAAGGACAAATTCAAGCTCTTCAGCAATAACTCTGCACTGCCTTTTCACTAAAAAGTCCTTTTCCAGGGTTCTGTGGAGCAGGTCCTCTAATGTGACCTTACATTACATCATTGCATTTCCCACCATTTTTCAAACAGTGATTACACTATGATTACAGTACTGGCTAGATGCCATAGCTATGCAATGTTCTGCTAGGCTCAACAGGAGTTCCATAGCATAATTCCTGTTTCTTAAATGATCTATAAAATACATGGAGCAGAAGAGGGTGTTGGAACTGTCTGGCTAACAGCTTTCAAAAGTATTTAGGAATGTAAGTTTATAATTCTTGGAGCTAGATAAAGAAATCTAACTAAAACTTTAGTAGACAATGCCTGATCCATGTCTAAAAACTCGTTAGAATATCTTCAAATTGTCAAAAAGGAATAGAAGAGGCTTCACCCCATGGTATGTTGTACACTAATTTTATGCACAACTGTACAATGTTTTATTTACTTACCACTGGTGGAGTTTTGGGTGGTTTTTTTTTCTAAGCAGCCTCCTTTGCTTTCCACTTTGTTTTGTATGTACTTCGAAACTGAGGATAATAAAGGCTGTGTTCACGTGGTGAAAATACAACTATGGCGTAAACCTAGCTAGCTGGAACTTCAGGTTTTGTTGCTCCCTTCAGGAGAGGACCCATGGGGCTGTAGTAGAGGATATAGTGGAGGATGCCCTAGGAGGATCCATGTGGCTATTGCTCTTCATGCTGAGAAAATGAATCAGCAATCTTCAGACACAAAGATTTTCTTCTTTCTTCTGACCCAGCTGGTACTCACCACCGACAAAAATCAGCTCCAAACTGGATAACAGTTCCTGAGAGGCTTGGAGAGCTTTAAAATGTTAATAAATGTCAGAGGAGGCACAGAATACAAAATTTTAGATCTTCAGAGCTTCTTGCTCAAGCTAAATGTCGTTTAAGCCATAGCATTCAACAAGAAATACTTCAGAAAGCTGTTTGTCAAAGAACATGTCTCAAGAATGATAAAGAAAATCCCAACAGAGTGATAGAATGTATTTTAAATTAAACTATTTTGACTGCTAAAATATAGAGACAGATAAAGACAATATAGATATATAGTTAAGGCTTAACTAGACCCAAGTTCTTCATCACCCACTAACTTCTGTTATTACCATCATAATTGGGGGTGGGATTTGTAGTGCTAACAAAAATGACAACAGGTCTGTCATGAAAAGCACCCCCTCTGAATAATCAGCCAATTTACTGTCATCAGCAACAGAGACTGGCAGACCCACCCTCACAGACTGGATGACAAGATCCCAATTCAGGAACTAGACAACAGCCTCAGTGAGAAAGAAGTTTCCTAGTGACTTCTTTGGATGCTACCCCTTCGGTATGTAGCAGCTTGAAACCACACACTTTATAGAAAGGAAAATAAAAGGAAATCTTAAGTTTTGCAGTATGTCAGGTAAGTATTTACTAGGTTCAGAATCACATACCATACTTCTAAACTCTTTCACTACCGTGATCTACTTCTGTTGCTTCTTAAAGATTGCATTTTATACCCCCTAATTAAATGTTTTGATCATCACAATGCACAGGATCTCTGAAAAAGAGCCTGTGCAAGGTCTGTTGAACTAATCCTGGCATAGAAGAACCACTTGTTTACCCAATCCGTTTAAAAAGTTCCTAAGTGTTCCCTTTCTTTTTCCCATATATTCCAAACAGATGTGTGTTTGAAACTTTATGTTTTATAAAGTTTATGTCCCTGTTGAGATTTCCATAAAACTATATGCCTGTTGAGATTTCTTCAAGGCCAGTTGAATAATAAAATCTCAGACATCTAAAATCATGGAGAGCTTACAGACTACTTTCCTATTTTTATTTTTACTCATCTTAGATCTAATAATTTTCCGGGAGCACATTAAATAATCCACCTAAACTCTAATGACATGATAGCCTTTTTCAAAAAAGCTGCATATATTATCGCAGCAAATATTTTCTCCTTTTGAGTTCACACCAAGATAAGCTACTGAGTTGCAAAAGAGATGTTCATCCAATAAACATTTACAGAGTAAAAAGTTTGCATTACAAAAAAGGGAGGAGGAGCAAGACTAAGTTCTCTAGCTGAATTTAAGTAGAAGAATCACAGATCTGAAAACCCTGGCACATATAATGATAATGTCGCATTATCTTTGCTCCCTTCTGCTATGAACTGAAATTTTTCCATATTAATATCACTCTCTTTTTCAATCACCAATGTGATGATAATATTAAAAAAATGGAGATGCCAAATTGATATTCTTTCTAATAATTTAAGATTTGAGTTATTACTAGCTAACTAATGCTCAATATTGGTGTAGACTTGCCATCAACACATTAAAAGTTAGCAAGATCCTTTATGTCACTAAAGCTGCTCTCAGACGACAGCACAAGTCTCTAGGCCTGGATCTTTGCCATGCCAGTTAGATAACAGTTGAAGAAATTCCTCCTGCAGGCAAAGCTGTAATGCACCGTTTCATTACTAAAGAGGTGCCAGAGACGCTCAGAATATGAAACAAAACCACCCCACGGGTGTTTTCTGCACCAAAACAGTCAGTAGAATGTGGGAGTCAAAAAGTTGGAAAGCAATTAGAAATTTCTTCCTTTTGGCAAGGGAAACTCAAAATACAGAGATTTGGCTCCAAAAAAGAGAAGACAATAATTCTTTCTGGCCAGCAAAATCAGTGTGTTTAAAATGTCTGAATAAAGGGTATCAGCTCTTTGTTACAGGTTTTTAAATGTTAGATTTTTAATTTTAAACTGGCATACAAATATGAAATCATTTGTATTCCTCAGCTGAACTCCATTTTATGATAATATAAAATTTGCTACAAAATGGGGACTAGGATTGAGTTTGCATAGTAACCAAATGTTCAGCTGTTAGTCCTGCAAATGTTAAAAAAAATATCGCTGCATTGATCATTGGGAAAAAATGGTTGCTTTAGATTCCTGGCCTTCTTTTTCATTGTTTTACTTCCTTTTCTAACTTGCATGGGCCAGTTAAGTATAGAATGTTAAGTTTGGTTTGAATCACTGATTTGTCAAAGTGGGAGAGCAGGTCACCTATATTTTCCCTGATGTTAAAAACTCCTCTAGCACTAGAGAAAGAAATGAGAATGAAGCTCTCCTTTCCCAATGTAAATTTTATCCCGTGCTTAACTAAAGATGGTGAAGGCCTTTTGTTTTCAACAAACCAATTTTTCCCAATTAAAGTTTTCACTTGAAAAAGTTTTCCTGAACTCAGAACAGTATCTGGTGGGTTGATGTGAGTAGAGCATGGATCAGGCCCTGCAGCTTTATTAGCAAAACCTTAGAGAGAAGGTGTCCTCATTTACTGATGCAGCTGATGCAGTGGAATGGTTCATTTAACCACATATAGGTATGTAGGATCTGCGCAAAACCCCCCCTTTTTTTAAAAAACAATAACTGCAGGAAGTGCCATGGGTGCCTTTCATGTCCAACTAGATTAAAAGCCAAGTAATCACTGCCCAGTGAAGCTACCATTTTAGAAACAGTTGAGTGCATTTACGGTCTCTCACTGGAGGTGAGGAGGACAGACTGAAGAATGGCAAACTTAGAAGATCTTAGTGACTAGTTATTACAGAGCTGTCCACTCTTCCTAGAAGCCCAGTAAGTCCTTGTCTGCCTACATTTAGGAGCTGTTATGTCCTTGCAGAGCCCTGAACAGAATTGGTACTCACAGTTGTGGTATCCTGCTCCCTGGGATAAATGATTGCACTTCGGTCTTCCCTTATCTGAGAATGAAGAGATACAATGCTGCTGGACGGTGTTGGTCAAGCCTGTTACTTTGGTAATGAAATCTGAGCAATCTTGTTCTTTCCATTTTTCATCATGGGCTGCTTAGATTGTCTCTCTACTCCTAGTTATGGTTTGTTGCTTGAAGGGGTCGGCAGCTTCCCTTTTTTCTCAGTGACCTTGTTGGGAGATTGTGGATCAGCATGACTCCTTCTCCTGGGAAAGAAAATGGGGGGAAGCAGCAACTCTTGCTTCTCCTGGTAGCAGATGTTCTTACCTTGCTGATGATAGCTCTGCCACACCACTGGCAGGTGTTTGCCAGGCAGCTCAAATGTGTTTTAACAGGCATGTGAAGGAGGCTAGAACAGGGATTTATATCATGTGGAGGGACAAACTAATATAAGTACAGCATAGGAGAAAATGTAGAAGTACTTGGAAATAAACTTGGTTTGAAAATGGTGCAGGTATCATTGGTGGAAAAGAAGAGGTGGAGGTGAGTTTCTCTTTGCAGTACACTGAGGTATGACTACAGCAGGAGCAGGCATGCCAGCCCAGAGGTAGACAGCCCAGACAATGCTGATGCACAGTCACTAAAATACAAATCCAATACCCCTAATAAGCCCATGCTCCAGTCCATTCCAGTGCATCTTCATAGCTTTTGTTGTGCTGCATAAATTAAAGGTAATTAGGATATGTTGTGACCACATGTTTTATTTTGCTATTTATAGGCAAGGTAAGGTTAAGATGGCTCTGAAGTGATCAATGGGAAAGAGCCAGGTGAATGGAAGTGTAACACGAGGTGGGTGAGCTGATGGGATTTCAGCATTTTCAATTAATTTGGAGAAGAGAACAGAACTAAACTTACTGTGGACAGAAATTAAACATAGCAGTGATAAGATGTAAAATGATCACCTAAGAGTAAAGAGGGATGTTGCTAAGTTAATGATGAGGAAGAGGAGTGGAGCCATGAGTCCAGGACTTCACATCAAATGTCGAGTCAGGAGTGAGGAGATAAGAGACTTCCAGATCAGACACAGACTTCTACATTAAAAAGAGTTTCGAATGGTGCAGTTTTCTTCCTTTGTATCACTCAGCTCTTCAGCTGTGCTCCCTCAGCTTGTAGCAGGGATTTGCACATAAAGTAGAAGACAAGCAACAACAAAAGGCCAACTTCTTGTTTGCAGGACAGTGTTTACAAAGCACAGGTATTACAGTTATCTTTTGGAGTTGGACATGGATACCACATTTTTATTAGATGGCTAAAGACTTTATCGGTCCTAGATGTGTCTGTAAATTTGTGAAGCTATAGTGCTTCATACTCTTCTTCTAACTGACGTACCTTTCTCTGTTTCTTTTCATTGTCTGCCTTGGTTTTTTTGTTGCTGGCAGCTTCTTATGAGCAGGAAAACTTTCTACATTCTCTTATTCCCTTCCATTGGTTACATCATGGCTAGGTTCAAGATAATGTCTCCAGCATAAAAAAACAGAGAAAGTAGAAGTATAAGGTACTAACATTCCTCAGAGCCTTTTCTTTTCCTACTTTCAAGTCAATTTTAGAATTGGGAAGATAGAAAATGTTTAGACTGGGGTGCTTTACATAATGGACATCCTGAGATTTTTAAATGATGCTTCAGAGGAGACTTCACAAACTGAAAAGAACGTGTTTCCTGGAGTAGAGAAAAATGGAAGGTTACAGTTGAAACTGTTAAAAAAAAAAAAAGTATATATAGGAAAAAGGGAAAAGAAAAAAGGCAAAACTATGAACAATATGGCAATGCACTGTGGTAATAAAACCTCACCTTTAAAAAATATGTAAGTGTACTGTCAACATGGCTGTACATCACACACATCGAACCAGACAAGCTGAAATGAGCTAGTAACTACCATTCTTAGTTTTAGCTTAAGGGCAGGTGTGAGGTAAAATGCATGAAGGTGATACTACCAGATCAGATAATCCACAGCAATTTACTAAGCTGTTATACAGAAAACATGTAGCTGTATTGATTTACCAAGCCAAACCTTTCCATAAAATGGAAAAGGTGTTAGAATGGGTTAAATTTCACTTACAGCATGTGGTTTTGACTATTCTCTTTATAGTTACCTGAACTTGAAGTTGCTCAAACTAGCCTGCCTGTTTGAATGAGCTTGCTTTAACTGCCTTCTGTTTTTATAAAAAAGTGGCTTCATAATAATAAAAAATGCTCATAGGAAATGCAAACTCTTTACGTTCAGCAACGACTCCTTTTATTCTAGTATTTTGGGTTTAATAGATCACATTAAGATATCCTACTATTGTATGATACCGAACAAAATTATCTTTATTCTTTGCAGTACAGTGGACTAGGTTTTTATTTACACTGACTATATAGAGAATATAATTACTTCAAATTAAATATTTCAGTTATGATATTTTAATGGGGTTTGAATTTATTTTTGCTTAATTTGTAATGGATAATTTTATAATTTGACCCTGTTCCTCCAGTATACACATATTTTGTCACTTACAATGGTGGGGTTTTTAAAGGGTATACCTAGCTATTAGACAACGTGTTTCTGAAGGAATTTCCAAGATCAAGCGTTACCGTTCTCACTTTGTTTGATCAGCTCTGTCTACACAGGTTTTTATGTTCCTCACTCATTTTCCCTGACACAATTATATTTTTTAAGAAAGCAAGGATGTGCATGCAACATAAATACCCATGTCTTCTCCAGTTAAGTTCTCTCAGTCAGCATTTCACTGGAAAATAAAAGATTTCATTGTGTGATTGTCTAGGAGGGACAAGACCAACTCTGTGTTTCAGTGGGATTTAGGCATTTACTTTGCAACTTTAAAATCCAAGGCTTCAGCATTTTTTCTAGGTGACCAATATAACTGATTCAAAGCTAAATTCACAGATTTTTCCGTATGTATTTATTTATGCACTATCTCCATTAGCAATTATTTTTAAATATACATAACTGTGTGTGCATGTATATGCATTTCTTTCAGCAGGTCTTTCACTCTTCCTTGATTTTACAATGGATGTGTGGATGCATCCATTTTAATTATAGATGTGACAAATATCTTCAGAAAATACACTTAAGAAAGGATCATGAGACAGAACTTGAAAAGATTAAGGTAAAAAACAATGATAAAGGATATGAACTTGGAAAGAGATACTGTTTTCGAAATGAACTGTTAGTACATGCTAAAAATCCATGTAACTGAGAGATGACTCAATGACTCCCAACGATTGCAGAGGACGGTGGACTTTTGTGCATCTAGTATATGATAACAAACAAATTAATCAAGCCAAAATCAAATTATGTAAAATACATAATAATGTATT
>NW_010390340.1:462-4511 GCF_000710305.1 Buceros rhinoceros silvestris | reverse complement strand
GGGGCTACAGCTCTTGCTCAGCCATCGGTGGCGGCTTTGGAGGAGGTGGTGGCAGAAGCAGGAGCAGCTACAGCTCATTCTCTGTGTCCAGGGGATTTGGAGGTGGCGGACGCTGTGGAGGGTTTAGCAGCAAGAGCCTCCACAGCATAGGTGGCAGTGGAAGGATTTCCATGGGTGGATGTTATGGTGGAGGAGGGTATGGAGGCAGAATGGGTGGCTTTGGTGGCAGCTACGGAGGAGGACTCGGCAGCTTTGGCGGAGGAATAGGCGGAGGAGGAATGGGTGGCTTTGGAGGAATGGGTGGTGGTGGAGGAATGGGTGGCTACGGTGGAGGCATGGGTGGTTATGGTGGAGGAATGGGTGGCGGAGGAATGGGCGGCTTTGGCGGACCAGGCTTTGGTATGCCTGGCTTTGGTGGCCCGGGTAGAGGTGGCCCTGGAATCCAGCCAGTGCAGATTGACCCAACCCTCCTGCAGCCGGTCCATGTTGAGATTGATCCTCAGATCCAGCAAGTCAAAAACCAGGAGAAGGAGCAGATCAAGACTCTTAATAATCAATTTGCCTCTTTCATTGATAAGGTGAGAGGGTGGGACCATGCCTAACCGGGAGGAACTTCTGAGTTCTGCAGAAGGGTCGGTTTTGGGCAGGATGAGAAGAGCAGAGTCTTTTTATTAAGTACTGTGAGGGAAGCGATGAGAACCTTCTCCATGCAAGATCAAAGCTCTGTCTTCAGGGCTTTAATCTACCCTGTTGCACCAGGCTCAGCTAACAGGTTACTCTCTCCAGTAACCTCAACGCCTCCAAATGTCTGCAAGTTCCAGGAGCACATTTTCCCTCCTTTAACATTCTCTTTCCAAACACCCTCCCATTTACCCAGGCGCTAATGTAATTCCTTTCTCAGGGTTTTCAAATATCCAGAGTTTTAATTCGAGACTAGAAATCGGAGATTTCTACGCTATCTGCGGTGGGAAGGTACTTGGAGCTAGTGTGACAGTTAAAAGCTCCTTTGACTTAAATATAACCTGAATTTTTCCTTCCTTTCCCGATCTTGCAGATGAGGCAATAACAGAAATGAAAACAATATTAACCGATCCTCTCAGTCTTTGTACGTGATGGAAGAGCTGCTGCTGTTCCCCACGTGATGGTGGATACTCCATGTGTTGACTTGCAGGTCCGCTTCCTGGAGCAACAGAACAAGGTCCTCGCCACCAAGTGGGAGCTCCTCCAACAGCAAGGGCCTTCGGGGCCGAGGAAGAACCTCGATGTCATCTTTGAGAATTACATCCAGAACCTGAGGAGGACGCTGGACTCAATCTTGGCACAGCGGGGCCAGCTGGAGTCGGAGCTGCAGAACATGCAGCAATACGTCGAGGAGTTCAAAAACAAGTAAGTGCAGTGACGGTCTAACCCCGAAGGCAGCTCCAGCAGCTTGGTGGTCATTTTCCTCCGCACACGTGCTGATCAAGGCAATTATGGGCAGAGTCTTCTCACGCTAAATATTTTATGCTGTTCTTCTTTTTAGCTTGTTTGGTGTGGCCTTAGGCAGGAATACTCAGGAAACTCAGCTTGTGTTTTCCCTCTCCACAGGTATGAGGAAGAGATCAACCGGCGCACAACTGCTGAGAACGAGTTTGTGGTGCTTAAGAAGGTGAGTCACGGGCACTACAAAGTGATCGCTGGAACATCAGGCTTTAGCTGTGCTTGGAGGGGACGCCCTCTTGAACGGGACTTTGTAGAGACTGTAGGATCTGTGGGTTGATGTTTGAAGTCCCTTGGTTTTAATTTGCATAAGTGAATAACACCATCACAGCTGTTGCTCTCAGCAGACTGTGATTTCCATGGCCCTGAAGGATTTCCAAGAGGAAGTGAACCTGCTCTCTGTGATCTTCCCTTTAGGACGTGGACTCTGCCTACATGACTAAAGTAGAGCTGGAAGCCAAGGTGGGATCTCTGACCGACCAAATCAACTTCCTGAGGTGCATCTATGAGGAGGTAAGAGCTCTCTCTTCCCCTGGGCTGGTTGGAGTTGCAATGGGCCGTGTGGTGGCCGAAGGTTGGACTGGGTGCCCAAGTGGATTTGGTGTGGAGAGGCCACCTGGGGTTGCAGCTCTTCTCACCCCTCCTCAGACGGTCACGCTAACTCATGCCTTGGTTGTAGGAACTGGCCCAGATGCAGACAGTCAGCCGTGACCTGTCCGTGGTGGTGTCCATGGACAACAACCGGCACCTGGATCTGGACAGCATCATCGAGGAGGTCAGGCGCCAGTACGAGCAGATTGCGCAGAGCAGCAGAGCTGAAGCTGAGGCTTGGTACCAGAGCCAGGTGAGTTGGGGAGCAGTGGAGGAACCCTAGGTGATGACCAGAGTTGACAGGGAATTTATGATGGCGCGAGGCATCTCTTCAAGCTTCATGCAAGGAAGTCTCAAGGGGAATTTTGTTGCTTTTGACGGGTCTGACTCTCTGTCGTCAGGGTGTCCAGAACCTCACTTGGGTGCACGGTACAAGCCTCTCAATAAAGATGGCCAAAAATGATCCTTAACTAGAAAATTCCTGGTCAAAGGAGCTTTTCAGAAGCCAAGAGATGCTCATTGGTGCCACTAAGATCCACTCCAAAGATCAAAACCAATAACTGAACCTGAAAATCATCTTTTACATTAAGCTGGGCACCCATGACCAACGTGGTGGGTCCTTGTAGCAGCATATGAGCCACGAAACCGTTGAACAAATCTTATCTGGGCTTTAGGAATGTTTCACTCAAGGTTTGCTCTGTCTTGGTGCCACCAGTATGAACAGCTGCAGAACACTGCTGGAAGGCATGGGGACAGCCTCCGCAACACCAAGATTGAGATCCAGGAGCTGACCAGGAACATCCAGAGGCTGCGGGCTGAGATTGAGAACGTGAAGAAGCAGGTAGGGGTGGGCTAGTGCCTCACGGGGTGCTGGCATCAGGGGGGATCACAGATGATGCTGTGTGGGGCAGAAATGGTTTCACAACCACCCCTTGTGGACTTCAGGGAGATGTTTCCCTTTTTTCTCCCTTGACTTCTCCACTTGGGCTCTGAGTGTTGAGCCCAAGTGACAAAACGAGCTCTGAGGGAGTGCCCTTGCTTCTTCCTCAGAACCAGCATCTGCAGTCAGCCATCGCTGAGGCCGAGGAGCGGGGTGAGATGGCCCTCAAGGATGCCAGGATAAAACTGGAGGAGCTGGAAAGTGCCCTGCAGAAGGACAAGGAGGAGCTGGCCCGCTTGCTGAAGGAGTACCAGGAGCTGCTGAATGTCAAGATTGCGCTGGACGTTGAGATTGCCATGTACAGGAAGCTGCTAGAGGGGGAGGAGAACAGGTAAACACTGTGGTTTGAGATGGATCTATGCTGAGACATGGAGTTTGGATGATAACAGAGTAATCTCAGAGCAGCTCTTTGGTTAAAATGGATAAATATTGTGACTGATGTTCTGGGTGACCTTTTGGGTGGTCAGGAGCAATGACTGGCCCAGCCTGGACACTACAGGTGATAAAACCAGCATTTCATTTTTGTTGTGCAAATTTTGAATGAACCTCAAAACTGGAAGAACTTCATGGTAAAGAGGGACTGTCCATGCCTTCCCCCCCTTAAATATTTTAGTGATATAGAAATTTCCGATAAGGATAAACAGGACAATGGTTTGATGATGAAAATGAGAATTCTCAGTTTTCACAATGCCTCTTTTGTTGGAGAATTAAAATTTACCAATTTCCCTCACAGGCTGTGCAACGATAGCATGTCCAACGTCAATGTCTGTAAGTATCTGCCCTTGGGTCCCTGGGAAGCAGCAGCCAACCATGTCTTTGTGGAGATATGGCCCGGCATCGGACAACGGGGATGTAACCTGTGCTTCTCTTCCAGCTGTGGTCGGCAGGACCACCGTCTCTGGAGGCAGAGGAGGCTTTGGAGGAGGCAGCGGCATGGGAGGAGGCTTCGGAGGAGGCAGTGGCATCGGAGGAGGAGGCTTCGGAGGCGGCAGCGGCATGGGAGTAGGAGTGGGAGGAGGCGTGTGTGGAGTAGGAGGTG
>NW_010390340.1:0-290 GCF_000710305.1 Buceros rhinoceros silvestris | reverse complement strand
GATTGTAGACGACCACCTCGGTCAAATCGTCGGGAGTGAGGTTCTGAGCCCCGTGGCCAGATCAAGCAAGGCAAGAAGCATCTCCTCTCTTCTCCCAGCAACATCCCAGCCTCCTTAAACCCAGCTCAAGCGTCCTGCAATGAAATGAACTGTGTCCCTCATGGCCCACCATGACCCACCTCATCGAATCGGCTCGGTCCCAACCAGGGAGTCTTGTGGCAACGCCATGTGCCGTTAGCAGCCCTGGTGCGCAGTTCATTAGCCGCAAGCCCCATGATGAAATAGCTGCC
>NW_010390339.1:380-10819 GCF_000710305.1 Buceros rhinoceros silvestris | reverse complement strand
TGATACAAGCCAGGATGCTGTTGGCCTTTGTAATGTAAACCAGCCACCTTTTTGTTAATGTAAAAATAGAGAAAAAAAGACCCTGTAAATCGACTTCAGCAAAGGCGTGACAAGTTTTATCACAAACAACAGAAGTCTTTCATCTAACAGCAATCATGTTATAACCAGAGCCGAAGACAATACAAACCCCAGCTAGAGCTGATTTCCAAAGCATGCCTTAAAGTATGGTTAGACAAACCAGAACAAGCCTGAGAGTACAGTACTTCGCACAATCTTATGACAACACCCAAGCCCTAGGAAGTCCAGTTCTAAACTTAAATTGTTCCTACGCAACCATGTCAAACATGACTTAGATTTAACAAAATGAATCTGCGAAGGTCAAACCACATATAAACACCTGGTAAGTACATTTTACCACTAAAATCATGCCTCTTTACCGAACAGAAAAGTTATGATCTGATTTTAGAGACCATATTGAGACAAAGGTGTAACAAACACTGAAAGCACTACAACCACCAGTTACTGTTCTAAACAAACAAACCCCTTCCTTGCATGTTACATAAACCACTTGCGATGCAGCATGTCAAACAAATACTTTATGCTGTCTGTTACCAAGTGTAGTACAGTGTAAGAAATATCAGCCACGATCTGAAATTATTCTTACATAGCCCTCCTTTAGATAAACATCAAAGTATTGCAGTTTCAAAGTGCATTTAACCATGAAGGCCTTTTTGAAAACTATATTGCACCTTTAGACAGGAAAAAAAAAAAAAGATTCCTGTTTGTTATATTCCAGTATCAGGTCTTTTTTTCAGGTATTCAGTCAAAAGATTTTCAGATAAAAATTACAAGCAATTAATTTGGCTCATACTAACTATATTGTGGTATCAGATTTATAGAAACTCTGCCCTTTAAGAGCAGTGTCATGTATTGAATTCTGCATAATAAGAATCTTTTGGCTTGAAATGAATCTCAAAGTATATTGATTAGAAGGTTAAGAGGTTTTAATTGTTGTAAAAATCTAATTATGAATATGAGAGAGGAACAATTTTGAACTTTTCTCACTTTATTAAAATAAAGGAAAATCCAGAATTTTACAATTCATCTTAGAGTTGGAAAATGTTTATAGTCAAATACTTCTTTTAGAAGAGTTTTCCTCTACATACTCAGTTTTCATCGACTCAGAAGAGCATTTTTATCCTTCTGCACCACCTGACACATAATCTGAACATCTTTCTAGAGCATGATTATTGCACAGGACAGTTGACTTTGTGACAATGCTAAAGCACTACATTACCCCTTGTTCTTTCTGTTAAACTCAGTAGGACAGAAAAAACAAAATAGGGTAAGATTTTGACAAAAATACTAAATCACAAGTAGATTAACAGTTCAAGAAAAGCAGCAATTTCTCTAATTAAAATACACAGCTGAGTGTTTATAAACATGGCAATTCATAAACATGAAGCATATAATCTGAATGCAAACGTTTCAGTGAATTCTATGCTGTTTCCCATGTAACACGCAGTAACAAAGCAAGACCTTTAGAAAACCAGTATTTGTTCACTGAAAAAGGAATGCCATATTTGACCAGTACCTACACCTTACCAAACTACGCTGAATCCTTCTCGGCTGATGGCACTTCGTGTAAGGAGATTAGGTCTCACGAATTTTCCGAAACTGCATTTAATACATCGACTGAAGTTTTAACACACAGAAACCTCCATTTTCTCCTTTATCTAAAATATCTGCAGCAAGTAAATCTTACAGTTACTTTGGAGCATTTGGCAGTTATTTGAGTAATAAACCCCTACAATTTTCCTTCTATTGGAGCTTAATACTTGAACCATGTGAAAACTGCTCCTCTAAACATGGAAGTAAGTTTAGAAAAAAATTAAAAGAAAAAAAGGTTTTAGCACTCAGTAGGAACAATTTCTTTGTAGCAAAATCATAATGCAGTTCCCCCTTCCACAAAGTAGGCTCAAAAATATCCAATATTTGACATATCTATTGACTGTGGTTGTGTGTTCTAGGGAGACGGTTTAGTGACATCCCTGTGATGTCAGGAACACCTACAGAGAAGTCTGTCTTTCTTTCAGCCCATTCTTCTACTAGTCAGGGACGAATCAGTACATGCATTAATATATTTTAACAAGAGAATGACATCGTATCTCCATTTCAAAAAAAAAAATCAGATCATGGGAATTAATTTTTGCTAGCTTTAAAAAAGTCCAATTCATTAGTTGTGTTTTGGAGTTCCAAAATGAATAGACCTTTGCTGCATGACAATGTCACTAATTCCAAAGCTTCAGGAGATGTTAAGAACTTCCAACTCGATCTCTGGGAATAATCCGTAGATCCGAACCATGCTTTAGAAATACATTTCCTAAACAAACAAACAAAACAGAATGTGTTACCAACCAACCAAACAAAATGTTACCTAAATAAGCATACGCACTGAAAGTATAATAATGTTAGGTCAGTGTCTAACATCTTTGTAGTATCTCTCTAATACATTTTTTATGTTTCCATGGAATTTCATATTATCGCTCCTACTCTGAAGAGCTCTTATTTTTAAAATAAAAATACCAGACTCAAAGTCATCTAATAAGACTTTCAAAGACTTTGCATTTCCACAATGAAATGCCTGATGTCACTTTTACCAGGAAAAGGATTTTTACACCTCCACATTATTTCTTTTAATCTTGAGGTCATTCATGCATATACTCATTTTTAATTCTCCCTTTGGTTAGGTATTACCTGCTTGTAACTTCAGAACTTCAACAGTTCTTTTCTTTTGGGAAGGCTCTCCACATATTGTCGGTCGCATAAGTCAGTCTCATTTTAGCACTATAAAAATTTTGACATTCGTATTTATTACAGTATAGTCTTAATTGCAATAGTCTTTTCCAGAAAACATAGTATGAAAATTAGAAGTTTCTAATACTTAGATGTTTAGAAGATTTTCTGCACATACTCAGGATTTCTTCTATTAAATGTAAAATTTGAAAATGAAACCACATTGATAAAACTCATCTATTATTTAATTACTATATGGGACGTTCTTTTTTTTTTTACTTCATACTGCTATTGTGCTAAACATAATACATGTGATTCTACATTATCATGTTTTAGCACTCTTACTCATCTTTGCATTGACTCATAAAAACAGAGTAACTGTATTCCCTCCCAAGCACCCCATTTCAGGGATGTAGATTGCTCTTGTAAAAAACATTATGATATTCAACGTTCGTTCACATTATTAGAATACTGGAACAAGGCTACCCTTTTTCAAACTTCACTTTTCCAGCATGTGGAAGGATGGAAACCGTTCTACTTATTCAACGTAACAACTATTAGAAAATCAGTTCAAAATAACGTGTTACCAGAAGACATTATTTTTTTTAGAGATCTGCCAAGACCACATACTGAAGACATCTATAAAACCCACTGAACATGAATCTGTCACACCAGCCAACCAGAGAACTAAGCTTACTCGGTATTGCAATGGCCATCATAAAACTCTAAATTTAAAACAGGTCACAGCTGCATCTCACGGAGACAGCAGTTCACTCCTCACCTCTCGGTCTGTTTTCATTATCAATATGACAGTGGTTTTATTAAAGTTATGGCACACTGTACTCTGAACTGCCGAGGATTTAAAATTGAAATAAATTCAAGAATTAAGTGCTAAGCCTAGCTTTCTCGGCATTTATTTCCCCTGCTCCATGTAGGGGAATAATGTAGGAAGAACGATAGAAAGTCATACTTGAGTACTTTTATTCAGAAAGGCGGGGAAATAGTGGAACAGTGCAAAACCTCCGAAATCTACGAGGATTATTAAGATTTTATTCCTAGATCATCTTATTTTGGGAAGCTTTTTAGACTAAATTAACTGTTCAATCTCCAGGAACTTCAATATATGTGAAAAAAAAAAGGGAGGAAAAAAAAGTACCCTCCCAAGATTCTGAGATAACAATTAGTAAGGCTGAACATATAGTTATATCTAAATTATGTATGTTACCTTGTAAACTGAGGAGCAATTTTGGTCTGGGTTTTGGGTTTGACGCAGGTCATTTTTTTGGCTGAGTTTTTTTTTGGGGGGAGGTGGGGGGGTGTTGTTGTTTTTTTTTCCCCCTAATTTAAAGGCAACATGACACAGTATTGTCAGGGCAATGTGTTAAAAAAACATATTCCATGTGTAATCCATGTGCCTAATCTTACATTTGCAAATAAAATTAAGACTGCAAAGAAAACATTTTGCATTCTTCAGTAATGACTTCAGTAGTGACGGCACTAATGAATGAGACCTGGCAGACACTTCACGCAAAAACCAGAGAAGCGGTAAGTGTCCATCATGTTTGTAAGTGGAGGTAAAATTAGATTCACAATTTTCACTGCAGGTTCCAGTGACTGGGTTCCACAAGCACCAAAGCTATTTTTATTATATCTTATCAGAAAGTTACGAACATTTCTTCCCTAACAAGATACTACATCGCTAGCTCTCACCTCACATAGCTTGAGATTAGTTACTGTAATAATTTCCAAACTAATTTAAAAGTATGGCTTTGCAAAAACAAGTCCACAGAAGCCTGCTTCCAGATAACAGACCATTATTAGCACAATTCAAGATCTGTACTACGTTTCCATGCATTTCAGGAGATGATGGGGAAAAGCTTCACACTCTTCTGTGACAGAGATAAACTGTTGTTTCATAGCAAGCCTCCACAGCTGAAAAACTTCTCACATGGAGAGAACAAGAGAGCTATTGGCAAGGGGATCCTCTCTTCTTGAAATCAAGCTTTCCAAAGCACACAGAGTTCGACTCTAAAACTATTTTTTTTAACCTATCTCATGAAAAGTGCTGCTAAAATACCAAATACTACTGAAATAGGTATATTGGGAAAAAAATGTAGGTGATACTTGTTATTTCAGCAGCATGTAATGAAGTATTTTAAATAAACACTGCACACTAAATAGCTAAGTTCTGAAGATCAGAATTGTTTTTTTCACAGACCTAAATAATCAAATGAACGATAGTTCTGTGGTTTAACCTTTTACACACTACGCTGACTGTAGTTTCCAGCTACTGAGTAATGCCTCTCACATTTAAGAAATCAAAACTTAAAATATAAATCAACTCTGAGTGCTATGCATTAGACAAAAAGTAGCTGAGGTTTTTAATACTGGGCTTCATGAAAAATTAACTTACCTGCTGTCTGTGCTGGGTTTATTCCTATGCCATCTAGAAAAGAAAGAAAAAGGAAGAGAAAAAAAATAGAAAGATCAAACAGACATATTACAATTTACTACACTAAACTTACAGCTCAAGAAATATACTAACAAGATATAATTATTACATCAGGCCTTCATGCAGCTATTTTCTATAAACAAAAAAAGCCTTATTACAGGAGCTAACAAGAAAACTTCAGCAAAGAAAATCCAAGCTATGTATTTGTCAAAACCAAATTAATATTAGTGGTTTAATACCTTCATCCCATGCACAAGCAATTTAAATAATACTGCAATATTGCTAAATTCAGTTTGCAGTCTGTAGAGGTTGTGAAAGAAAAGACGCTTTTGCTTTTATCAATATTCCTTCACTGAAACTACAATGCAAAACCTATTAACACACATAAATAAACTATATTCTTACCATTTGTTATAATGGCACTTGTTGCTGCAGGAACTTTGAACTAAAGGAAATAAGAGTATAAGAGACATAGTTAAAGTATAAAATATAAAGTATAAAAATTTATGGGGAATATTCAAAGGAATTATAATTTTAGCTGTTTTGGGTATGAAATAAAGATAAAAGATTCTCCTCAGATTTACAGATATAGCAAAATACAGGCTTCAAGTCAAAGTTTATTAGTCTCCTCAATACAGACTGCAAAAATCAGCAGTACTAAACAATTCATTAAATCAAATTACTATGATTCATTGGATAAAATACAAAAGTTAAGCAATATTAGTTCTTATTATACCGAATAAAGGAATAACTAAAACATGTATGGAAATGAACTTCTAAGAAACATACCTGTTACATCTAACAGGCGTTAAAGAAAAATTCACTTGAGATAATCTTGGCTAATTTTGACCAATTTTCTGGCTCTCTCTCTGTATCTATTGGGAGCTCTCCACCTGCAATGCTCCAACAGAATAGTTCACTCCAGGAACTGCTTACAAAAGGAAGCACTAACAGCTCTGCATCCATTCTGGCATAGGAAAAACGCGAATAACCGTGACTGCTGAGATGGAGTGGCAGAACTCCCGTCCTCTCAACAAGTCACTTCAGCCATGCCTTTCAATGGCATTCACTAGTTGTGATTGCTTCATTTTCTGATTGCTCCACTCAAGATTTTTAGGTCTGATTTGGAGAAACTGTGTGCTAACAGCAGTAGCTAAAGCTCACAGAACCCATGCCTGGATACAGTACTTAATTATTAGTACACTGAAAACCTGTTGTTTATCTCCAGACACAATTTTTTTTTTAATCTTAGTTTTTTATCCGTAACAGGTAACTCATGTCATCTCCTCATCTTGCAGGTTGACACAAAAATGCACATTTTCACAAAAAATTAGATACCAGTGTCACTGTAGAAATGTCATGAGGAATGAAGCAGTTTGTCTTCAGAGCAATATTTGAACAACTAAGCTGACAAAATTGGAGCAACATATTTAAAAGAACGTAAAAAATAACATGCCATGTCTTAATAGCTTATGCTATAATAGTTTATACATATCATATGCTGAAGAAAGCAAGCCTTCACTCTCAAGTTCACTAACTTTGGGAATCCTGACTTAGCAGTCTATGGAGAAATCTTTTAATGGGTTTTAGTTTTGTTTGCCTTTTTTTTCTTTGTTTTAATAGGAGAAAATGAGTCTTTTCAATAGGAGAAAATGAGAAAATGTTGATTACACTAAGTCCTGCCTCTTGGAATGAGTCCATCTCCAATTAAAAATGTAAAGGAATAAACCATTAAAAAAAAACTGAACAGAGGCAAATATATGCTTAATTTCATACTTCAGTTGTTTTTCAACAAGCAGGTTTCCATTGTAACTAAGCGATATCATGGACCTCTCATTCTAAACCATCTTCATAATAAGATGATTTATTTTTAATGAGGGTCACTCTGAAAGTAATGCTTCCTATTTCATTATGCTGGCCCATGACGTCACAGGCAGATGTTGGTGGCATGGCAGTAGAGACTGAACCCTCCCGCCAATACTCCACTAAATTTTGTGGCCATGCAATAGAGGGCAGCAGAGGGGTGGTCTGACAACACGGCGTCTGACATGGCAGTGTGTAGGAAGCAACTGTTTGCCACTGAATTCCTCCCTGTGGAAAAAATGGCACCCACTGACATTCATCAACACTTGTTGAATGTTTATGGAGACCAAACAGTGGACATGGCACAGTGAGGCAGTGGGTGGTGCGTTTCAGCAGTGGTGACAGTGACGGTGGGTCCCCTCTGCTGGTGCAGATTTTCAAACTAGCGCGGCACACAGGCTCTTGTTCATCACTGGTGAAAATGCACAGCCACTGGTGGGGACTGTGTTGAAAAACAGTGTTTGGTAGCTGAGAATTTGCTCTGTCAAATAGTGTTATTGTGCTCTTTATATCTGCTGTAGTTCCCAAATAAATAGGAGCATAAAATTACTCTCAGAGCAACCTACGTAATTATACATTTTACAAAAATGTAATTTCTAGACTATTAAGTGCCTTTCTCATTTGTTTTCTATCTCTTTGGACTCAGAACAAAGCAGGAAAGGGATGGATCATTCACAGGAGGATGGACCTCTACTCATTTTGTGCCATTTTGCTGATACCAGGTGCCCAACAGAACTGGGTGGCAATCAGTCAGTGATGGCACCAGTTAAGATTCCTCATTACTTCACACTGTATTGTATTAGAAGAGAATAAAACACTTTTCTAATGCTCCAGTGAGCATTAACAACACAGCTCTTTTACATTCCATCACATGCTTTCAATATTTGTGAGCCTCCAAAAAGCATCTACAATTGCTCTGTAAAAAGGTGCTGATCTAGAGCGGTCTGAGGTCAGTCAGCAAAACTCCCACAGATGCTCGAACTACGTCTGCTGAAAAAATGTTTTGTTAAATGTGAATATTTAAGTAACTAATTGTTCTTTAAATCTAGCTCACAGAGCACCCTATTGCGAACACACACTGTGGTTCCAGGAGCCGTTAACAGGTTTGATGGTGACCCTCCCACCAGAAGTGGCCCCTTGCTCCTTGTATCTCCAACTACTCAGTCCCACTCAGTTTTCGTGGTCCCTCGTGCTAGTATCAATGGCTTGAAATAGCGTTAGAGAAATAACAGATGTAGAGACTAACAAAGCAAGGAATTATAGCTTAGTCTGAACCCACACTCTCTCTCTAAGATGAACCTGTGGCAGTATGTTCAAAGGGCTGCAGAAGGGAAAGAAGCAGCAGCCAGGGTCAGTTTTGGAAGACACGGCACCCCGCACCAGCTTAAGTTGCTTGCAGATGGTGACAGTAAAAATGAGTCTGATAAAGACAATGACCTAAGTTAAACTGATACAGAAAAGGAACTTCAAAAAAGTCCCTTTGGTTAACAAATCCAGTCTGAATGACTCAGTGTGCAACTCCTTCAGACCTCAATCTGGCAAGTGTGAGGTGACAGGAATCTGTAACAAGGACTGGAAGGGGAAGAGCACCATTTCTTCCAGAAACAGGCCACAACTGGAGCAGAAACAGCACTTCAGAATTCTACCGGACTTTTCAATCTAGGTCTCCATATATGGGCTGTGTGGGCACAACTGCACTAATTCAATTAAAAATGATTGGAAAAAAAAACACAGTAAAAAAAAAGGCAACTAATCAGCAAATACCTTTAACAGCATTTATTATTCTGTATATTCTTCTATTCAAGTAAAGTTACAACAAACAAACAATGCGCAACCTCCCCCAACAAGTTGTGTTTCCACTAAGAACTTCCATCACATAGTGGTATAACATTAACAGCATAAGGAGACTCAAAACATAGAGTCAATTATCCTTCCTAATCATCTATTTTATTAAAATTCCAAAGCTTGAAAAAATGAAATTCTCAATAACCCAAAATTTCCCAAGTTTTTCTAAGGTGGCAGAAATGGAACTGCAAGAACAGATTCTCAGCTGAATCTGACTAGGTTTTTGCTGACTAGATGAAAAAAGGCATCACGCTTAAGAGTACTTTACAGTTCACACCCAGATCAATATCTCTTAATCTGAAACAAACAGGGTGTACCTCTTCAAGTACATTATATACAGCAGTTTAGCCACCTATTGGTTCTGGATTCCATGTGAAAGATCAAAACCCCAGAGGCCAAAGAATGCATTACCCAAGTCTTACTTGCTTAAAACCGATTGTTTCAACCTAGACCATATGTTTGATCTCAATGCCTTCTATAATCAAAAGTTGTGTCTTCCATACCAGAGATTACTGGTATGGAATGTGAGAAGAGTTTAAGAATTTCCTGAATAATTCTAGAGAATTTTCTGGATATTCTACATAAACAATTCAGAATATGAAATACTCAGCAGAAGTATTTTTAAATGATGTTCAGTATCATTATTTTTTACTTTATTGATATAAATCGGGTCAACTTAATTACAAAGAAGAACTGCAAGTCTATCAGTATCAGCTATTGATGTGTAAACTGTGCAAGAACAGTTAAGTTTAGGATTCTTAAAAAGTTTTGGCAGGCCCACACTGCTCTCAGGAAAGCTTGTGTCAATGCATATCTAACAGGATATGTGCTGAATTAACCACTTTATTTTACAATTCAAAAGCTTTTGCTTTCAGGAGGGTTCAGGAAGTTAAACAGGTCATCACTTTCTACTTACCTCCTCTGCAGCAAACTTGAGGACAGCTGTGAAAGGGGTACTTTCAGGAACACTTAACCTGAAATTACAATGTTTGTAAATACGGGACTTCTAAGACAAACTGAAAAGCAGCTTTATTGGTGTTAAACTATCAATTAAAACTTCGCTGTCACCCATGGCAATACTCCTGCCAAAGGCACTCGTACTGTTTAAGGTCCAGCTCCGCGCCTAAGTCACCCACAGCAGCAGAGCGAAGTAGGAAACCGCTGGCAGGTGACCTGTCAACAGACCATCACCACGGACGTCTCTTCCACCCCTACGAAAGCCCTGCCAGGGTGACCACTAGAAGCCACGCGGCTCGGGCCGTTTTCACGGCCCCCTCGCCTCACGCAGCGACACCGCAGCGCCCGCCCAGTCCCAGCCCCGGCCCGCCAGAGCACTCACACTTTGTAGGGCAGCCGCGGGTCCGAGGTCAGCGTCACTTTAAAGGTGACCTTCGACCTGGGGAGAACGAGGGGAGAGCACTGGGTTAGAGCTGGGGGAGAAGAGAGAGGGGCCCAGCGGGGAGCGGGGTCTCTCGCTTCACTC
>NW_010390339.1:0-289 GCF_000710305.1 Buceros rhinoceros silvestris | reverse complement strand
CGCGCACAGGATGCCCCCGAACCCGGCCACTACCGCTCCCGACCGACACGTCAGGCGGCGCCCGAGGGGGCCTTCGCTGCCTCTTCCGCCTCCTGAGCTGCCCGCGGCGCGCCTGACCTCAAAGGGACGATTAGAATGTCCTGCCGAGCGCTACTGGGCAAGGAGCGGGGGCGTGCTGGCTCGATGGCTGACTGGTGCGGGGAAAGGGGAGGCTGTGGGTGGGCGAGGTGCGCCAAAGAACGGCGATGAGGATTTCTAAATAGGCAGTGGCTCTGGCTGTCCGCGGCAG
>NW_010390338.1:4044-6304 GCF_000710305.1 Buceros rhinoceros silvestris | reverse complement strand
CAGCTCTGCCCGGGACGGTGCCTCGGATGATGCGCCCGGCTCCGGGGCAAAACTACCCTCGCACAGGCTTCCCCTTGGAAGGTAGGTCTGGGAAACCCCCTCTCTATACCGCTCCTTTCCCCCCAGCACCTCGGTATGACCTGGGGGGGGGGCAGGTCGGGCTGGGCTGCTCCAGGGGGGGATGCACCTAAACTTTGCAGCTGGGGAGGGGGGGGGATGGTTCTCGCCCTGAGCATCCAACTTCTCGCCGATATTTAGCTCCTGCCCTTCTCGCTGTAGCTATTCCGTCCCCGCGAAATTACCGGGCTTTGGGGGGGTTGGGTTAGTTTGGGTTTTTTCCCCCTATTTAAAGTAGTTTCAGGCATCCCGCAGGTTTTTTTAAAGCCGGATCTTACGGTTTGGGGGGTTTCTTTCTTTTTTTCTTTCAACCCGCAAACATCTCGACAGTTTAATCTCCCCGAAAAAGGTGGGGAAAACCGACCAAATGGATTGTTCTCAATTTTTCTGGGGGAGAATAATGAAAAAACCAGCGACAAACCCCAAGCCGGGGGGATCCTCCAGCCGAGCTGCCCTTGGCCGGGGCTGGCGAGGGGAAAAGGGGGGGACTTTGTAGCTGTCACCTCTCGCAGTGTCATCCCACCTCGCAGCGCATCAACTTACCCATCATCTGCTTTTTTTTTTTCCCCTTTGTGTTCGGGGGTTATTATTTCTAGGCATATATATATATTTAAAAAAAACTAAAGCAAAAACCAGAGCGGGACCCTTCTCGCCGCATTTATTAAACAGGAAGATTTTCATCCCGCCCGTGCTCAAGTGGCGAAACTCAGAGCTGTGGAAAACCACGCAGGCTGCAAAACACACAAGCTGGGGGGATTTGTTGAAGTGCTTTTCTGTAGCAAATGAAGTAAAACAGACGGCAAGGGAAAGGATCAAAGGATTACAACAATATTTGCACAACATGACTGGGAATAATGAAAAGAGAGAGCGGCCGGCGGTTTTAGTACCTCTTGAATGTAAAATTGGCCACTCGAGTGTTATCTGTCGATAATGATATATCCAGGGAGTGCTGGCCAAGTGACTCGGAATTAGTGGTGCATGATTCTTGTTAAATCGCGAGGCAATTTCTGGAATCGACTTTTCTTTGTATAAAGAGGAAAATCACCCCCCTCGCCTTCCCCGGCCCTCGCCCCCTCCAGCCTTTCTGCAAATTACCAGCTGAGTTCTTCCCCCCTTTTTTTATTCTTTTTTTTTTTAATTTCCAGCCTGTGAAATCGTATTAATCTGCAAGATCTACATTGCGAGATATTAAACAAATTGGGGAGGGGGGGATTAAGGCAGCGCTGGTCCCCCCGCTCCGGGAGGGGACGAGCCGCGCAAGGTGTCGGGGAAGCTGCGCGGCCGCGGGGGATCCGTGCTTGTTCCGCGCCGCCCCAAAACGCTGAACAAAACCTCACACACCAAAAAAATAGCCCCGCGAAAAGCCCCTGGAGGGTAATTCTATTTCGAAAAGTTTGTTTGAAAGCGGGTAGCTCCGGGATTTGAAGGAAAAAACGAAGTGCGCTTTTGGGGGGAAATGCGAAGTTTTTTGGGGAAAGGGAAGTTTGGGGGGGGCTTTGCCATGCGGTTTTAATTCTTTCCTTATTTAAACTGTCGGATACGCTTTAAAACGTCGATGTAAAATGCCAAATGTATATATAGATACAAACATTACGATCACCTCGGAGCGGGTGATGGGCTATTTTTATTTCCCTTTAACGCTGGAAAAACTCTTCCCCGTGATGCCGGGATAAATCCAGAGGCCAGGGGATGGGTGAGAGGTTTCTCCCTTCTTTTAAAGCTTCAGATACCGGCAGAGAAGCTGAGGGTGCGGGATGCGCTCTGTTTTGCTGGGGTTTTTCCCCCCTTTTTAAACTTCTTTTTCTCTCCTTGTTTTGTTTGGATTTCCCCCACCCCCCACCCCCCTTGCTCTCCAGTTTCCACCCCGCTGGGCCAGGGCAGGGTGAACCAGCTCGGAGGGGTGTTCATCAACGGCCGACCGCTACCCAACCACATCCGTCATAAAATCGTGGAGATGGCTCACCACGGCATCCGGCCCTGCGTGATCTCCCGGCAGTTGCGGGTTTCCCACGGCTGCGTCTCCAAAATTCTCTGTAGGTACCAGGAGACGGGCTCCATCCGCCCTGGAGCCATCGGAGGCAGCAAGCCCAGGGTGAGTGTAATGCTGGGGCCGAGCTAAATCGCCCTCCTTAGGTTAAAAACA
>NW_010390338.1:742-3931 GCF_000710305.1 Buceros rhinoceros silvestris | reverse complement strand
TATATATTTTTTTTTTTTTTTTTGCCGGGGTATAAGGTTTTTACCAGAGAATGAGGGGAAGGGGCTTTAAGAAAGCTGCAATTTTCAGGCTCAGATGGGTAGAAACCGGTGCCGAGTTGAAGGCTATGAATAAATTAAAGAGATTTTTTTTTCCACGTGCAACAAGTGCCGCGCGTTCAAGCGTTTGCTTCGGCCCCGGTGTGTGGGGAGGAGGCGAACTGAGATGTTTCGTGGAATAAATCGCTGGGTGTACATAACCTCCCGGCAACAATCATCCCCTGCACCCCCTTCCCTGCATCCTCCTTCCCCTGGGGCTGAGGATAAACCCCTCTTGGCTGATCCCCTTGGCCCCCAGAGACTCTGCTTTTGGGGTGGCCAATATTTGAGAGAGAAGGGCCCTTATTTTCCTCCTTTTTACTCCTTCAAATCCCTGTTTTCATCCCCAAATCGAGCAGCCAGGGTGAGGAGGATTGAACTGAGCCAAACAGCTTTTCTTTTCAATTAAAAGCGCTTTTATTTTCTCTCTCTCTCTCTCTCCCCTTCCCTCTCTCTGCACACGCGGGCACGCACTGGTGTCCCTTGGTCACAAAAGCAGGTCGCAACTCCCGACGTGGAGAAGAAAATCGAGGAATATAAACGGGAAAACCCCGGGATGTTTAGTTGGGAGATCCGAGACAGGCTCCTGAAGGACGGGCACTGCGACCGGAGCACCGTGCCCTCAGGTGAGAAGGCAGCTTGGCAAGAAGGACACCCCGGTACCCGCAAGAAGATGGAGGGAAACAATTAACACCACTAAAAAAAAAATGTTTCTGGGGGCTATAAACATCCTCTCAGCTTTTGCTTTGATGGGGGAGGCGGGGGAAAACATCACCCCAAGCAAACCCACAGCAGTAAATAAACACCAGGCTGCGGTCTGCTGGAAAAACAAACACAAACCCATTTTCCCAACTTATTTCAACTCCTGGCAAAGCGGGGGGGTTTCCAGCATGGAGGAAGAGCGCACAAGGCAGACCCCAAACCTGGGGTTAAAGGGGACCCTGGTTGCCCTGCTGGGACTTGCTTGGTCAGTGGGGGCTGCAGTGCAGCGTTTCCATCGGCCAGGGACCCCTGCTGGCCCTGGGGAGCGACCCCGTACCCCGCTATTGGGCCTGCGGGGATGTGTGAGCTCTTTAGGTGTTGCCCCTCTGTTTTGGCCCCCCAAAACAGGACGGGGCCCAGGTCTGAATTCAGGCTGTGGGGTCACCTTTGGGACTGGGTGGATTTGGGGGGGTCTTTTCCCTGCTCTAAAGTAATCTAGGGGTGAGGACCCGGGGTGTTACATGAGCTGTGGTGCTCCTTGGGGTGTTGTGCTCATGCCGAGTGTCTTGGGGGGATGGTGATGAGCAATGATGGGTGTCCACCTCGGCAGCTGGATGAACTCAGGGGTGTTTTGGAGGGCACGGAGGGGCAGGTGGGTGCGTACCCCTAGGAAAAGGGGGGGTGGGTGTTCTTTGTATGCGTTCAAGGCCTCCTGCCCAGGTTGTGCAGCTCCGGGTTGGCTTTTCCTGGCCGACTCCCACCTCGCCTTCCCAGGCAGCTTATACTTGCCTTTTTGTCTTTGACTGTCTGAGGTTTAGTGAGTTCGATTAGCCGTGTGCTACGCATCAAATTCGGGAAGAAAGAGGAAGAGGAGGACTGCGACAAGAAGGAGGAAGATGGGGAGAAGAAGGCCAAGCACAGCATAGACGGCATCCTGGGCGACAAAGGTAAAGGCGGCCGTGCGTGTCCCCGGGGCTGGGCTGGAGGGGGCTTTTGGGCGAGGGGACACATCCCTCTCCACCAAGAGAACTACGGGATCACTCCAGAGCCTCTTG
Source organism: Buceros rhinoceros silvestris (assembly GCF_000710305.1). Lineage (NCBI taxonomy): Eukaryota > Metazoa > Chordata > Aves > Bucerotiformes > Bucerotidae > Buceros > Buceros rhinoceros. The sequence continues at coordinate 2,078 of NW_010390338.1, read as the reverse complement.
CGTCTGTCCTTTTGGAAAATGCCCGATGGCAGCGTCGAGGGTGTCATGCAGGGCCCTGGGAGGGGAAGGTGGTACCAGCCTGGGGGCTGAGGATGATCTCCCAGGAGGAAGAGTTGGTGGTGGTTTGCTCTGGATCCGCTTATTTGTGACGGGGGAAAGGAGATGGCTGGGGGGAAAGCATCTCTGAATCCTAAATGAATTTGTTAAACAGATTTCTCCCGGCTCTCTAAGTGGTCCCCTGAAACTCTGGCTGACAGTTGACCGATTTGTCCAATCAATATCAATTAGAGAAACTGGGATCGGCGCTGTGCTGGTGCTGCCACAGAGCTACCGGTGCCGGGGAAGCGCGGAGAGGAGATGGGGGTCCTCAGGTTGGAGGAAACTGGGGGTGTGCACCCCTGAATAAAATCAGGGAAAATAAATCTGGCCTTTCTGATGAAAGGCTTGAGGCCAGGCCGATGGTAGGGGACATCAGGGGGCTCTGTTCCCATCTCCCATGGTTGGTGCTTTCCTCTCGTGGGAGGAAAAATTAAACTTTTTAAAGCTCCTGTGCTGGAAATGGGGGATGGGGGATAAGGCACGGCTGGAGCCGGCCATTGTGGCGCTTGTAATTCGAGTTTTGGGGGTGACAATTCCCCTTTGCCCCCCGAAAAGGGGGAAAGATGGCATTTTTAGGAGGTATAATTGAGGTTTATCAATGAGGGTGTGCGAAGACAGAAGTTTAAAGAAGCGGGAGGGAGGAGGTGCTGTGTCGGTCTAAGCAGAAAATTATCCCCGTGCGTTGCAGAGTTCGGAGCTTTTTGGGGTGGAAACCAGCAATTGTACAAGTCTCGGGAGGTGGCTTCTGGAATTTGGGGCTTCCTATTTTTTTCTCAAAATTGATGGCAAAATGGCGATGGTCTGGGTCTGGCGGGGTTGAGTCGGTCGGGGTTTCAGGGGCTTTGCGTTATCATCGGTGTCGGGCCAGGAGGGAGAGGAACGAGAGGTATTTTCCACGTGAAGAGGGTCCCCAAGCCGGGGAGAATCACTTCCAAAGTTCCTCACTAGCTACAAAGTTTTCCCCAATTTGGGACATTGTGGGCAAGTGGGGAAATACTGATGTGGGAAGAATCTGGGGTCGAAAAAAAGCTGCTCCGTGTCACCATCAAATGTAGTTTTAAATGAAGGTGCACAAAAGGGGTTTCTTTAAGGACCCATCCTTTTTTTTTTTTCTCCAACCTTGAAGATGAACTTCACTTACAAAGACCTTCAAGTCTATTGAAGCTTTATAAGCAAGATTCCTGACCACAAAAGCAAACAGTAGAAGGAAAAAAAAAAAAAAAAGAAAAAAAAAAAA
>NW_010390338.1:0-637 GCF_000710305.1 Buceros rhinoceros silvestris | reverse complement strand
AAAAAGAAGGAAAAAAAAAAAGGGAGGGGGGGAAAGGGGGGAAAACCCTGGGCTGCCTTAAAAATGGAGTAAAGGGATGGGGGAGGGAGGGCTTGTCTATTCTCATTCAAAATTCTGCAAGGAGGAGAAAAAGTTTGGACAAAGGGCCAAGGAAGGGAAGAAAGGGAGATAAATTATTCAAAACTCCCTGCTGTTAGATAGTTTTGTAATATTATAGGACCGTCTGTTGGAAAAAGGAGAAGCCGTTGGACGGTGCAAAACGTTGCTTGTGATTTGGAAACAGGCGATGCTCATTTGCAAATCGGGGCTATTGTGTGCGCGAAAAGCTTCCCCCCTCCATCACTTTGGGGTGTTTTTAATTTTATTGGAGGGAGGGGAAAAGATTTTGGGGGGTTAAGATTTATTTTGTCCGCGCCTCATCTCGGGAAAAAAAAAAAAAAGATATAATTTTAAACTGCTGATTGATTTATTTCCCCCCCTTGTCCTTGCGTGTTTTCCCCATCACCAAAATAAAGGAGCGAAGGAGCTGGAGGTTTTTTCCTTCCTTAATAACATGCAGAAGCGCGTGTCAATAAGCAAAACAAAACACTCTCTTCTTCCTTCATGGGTAATATCGCCGACGAGTAAAACACGAGCC
>NW_010390337.1:4434-16467 GCF_000710305.1 Buceros rhinoceros silvestris | reverse complement strand
AGGAAGTCTAGCCCAAACCGGGACACTACTTAAATCTTGAACTGCTGTAAATTTCAGGGGCATTACACTGGCCTAAGGGGGCTTTAAGTGTGGAAAGACACCTGGCTTTTGGTGATCAGGGACAAGGAAGGAAGGCAGAAAGCTAATAAAATTATTCTAGTGCTTCTCAGGGTAGTTCATTGCTTTTCAGTCTTCCAGCAAACACCACCAAACTTCTACCAGTTGTATGTCCCAAGCCCCTACAACAAGAGAATCCCGAAAGCATTTTTAGTACCATGACTGACACTTGCCTAAAAGCTGCACTGATTTCCATAAGAATCCTTGTAAAAATAAAGGATGCCTTTGAGGCAAAGTGAAACAGCTTGGTGGCTGCTGATTGACTTTTTAGTCAGTGAGAGGAAATTTCCATCCTTAACTTTTTCTTTCCTTGGTAATGTTGAATATGCAGTATTGAATATTGACTTGTTGAATACTGGAGAATGAGGATGACTTGACCAATTTTGCAATGAGATACCTGCAAGTGTCTTCACCAAGGCATAAACAAAAGGATTATTAATAGGTTTTTAAAGACAACTAATTTCAATTACTTCTGTGTTTTATCTTAATATATTTTTTTTTCACTTTGTGGACTTTTCTTATTGTCTTTTGCTGTAACTGGATTTGGACCAGACTAAGAAACATAATCCATATGAACATTATATATACAAAGTATTTCCTTCAAGTAGCTTTCCAAGGCCTATGTCCACATCTGAACTTCAGCCTAAGCAGTAGAGGCATGTGTGCTAACCACAGGAGACTTAGATTTTTCTTGAGGAAACCATAGGAAATTTCAGTGTATACAGATGAGCAAATGCAGTATACTTTCCTCATGTAAAGTATTATATCGAATTGAGAGCAGAGAAGTCTTCTTCTGTCTGATTTCACTGACTTGTTTATTGTGGCATATGGCTAGGTATAAATTTAGCAAACTCACATGGTTCAACAGGTAAGTGTGTAACAAAAAAGAGAAAAAGGGAAAAAAGAGGGGGAAAAAAAAGGTGGGGGGGAAGAAAGGGATTTATATTTTCTTGACCTTTTACATGAGAGGAACTCCATAGGCTATGATCCTCCTGGGGTGGAATCAGATGTCAAGCAAAGCTGTCCTTAGGCCAAAACATGAAAATGATTGGGAAACTCTGATTTTGTTCGCCCAAATTTTGCACTTGTGCTTTTAAGCGTGTTATGTGTCTTCAGAAACATCTAGCAATCTCATGTTACTTTGCTTAGAGCCAGACCTGGACTCCCAGGGAGCAGGCGACAAAAGTTGTATGTGTAACGTGTTAATCCATCGGGGGCTGCAAACCTATGTTTGTGAAAGGAAAAGACAAAGAATTAAATAACGTGGGCTTAAACTTTACTTTTTCCACTTGTATACCTTCTCCAGATAGCCCCTTCTGTGGCTTAAAATGCAAATTATCATATTTTTTAAACATTCATAGTATATGTCCTTGTAACTTTCTTAGCTACATCTTTATTCACATACAAGATCAGGAACTTTAACTATTTTGGTCTCTTCTGTTGAGGAAAATACTAGAATAATTACAGATCAAGACTAAAGTTTCTTGGTAAGATTATTTGTGAACACTTTAATCTACATGTATTAGTCAAGCCCTTTGAAATTACAGGTTCAACACTTGGTTCAAGGTTCAGGAGGAGCTTCCATAATACAGTAATTCAACCAATTTGAGTGGATTTGCATACATACTTGCCTGAATTGTAGGGGGAAATGGCCTCTTCAAGAAAAGCTTAGCCAATTTCAAATTTCTAGGCTCATCAAAGTCAGACATCACACAATAAAAATATGAAGAGAAACATAGTGTATCCTTCTCTACAAATATGATAGCCTTAAAAAAAGAAAAAGCTGTAGAAATGACAGAGAAAATTAATACCCCTACACACTTGAAAGAGTTGTAAGGCAAGTAAACATACCTTGAGCATGTAAGTTAAAGAGACAGCAGCATCATAAGGTTTCAGAAGACTCAGGTAATCCTTACCCAACACACAGAGGTATATAATGAAGTATTTCCTCCAAGAGGCTTAACAGATATACTGTGTTTCACCTGTAATATTCTATCTAAACTGCTCAGTCCATAAATCTTTCATTCTCTATCCATCTTCTAATCATCAGTCCCATCAGTTCTCTCTTACCACAATCCATTTGTAGTCTGCCAAACACATCAATCCTTTGCCTCAATTAATTCTCTGTCCTCAAGACTTCTCCGCTCATTAATCTGTTCTCACCCATCTTGAGGTCCAAGTCTGTCCTCCTGCCTTCCCTAGTCATCTCTGTAACTTCCATAAGGGCATTTTTGTTTATTTGTTTCCAATCCCATGTCATCTGTCCTCAGCAATTCCTAGGTGTGCACTCCAGGTGAGAAATTCTCACTTTTCATATGATAAATTTATTTCCCCAGGTGTTCTTTAGCTTTCTCCTCTGACAGCAGTGAACACATTGAGTGTATTTCTCCTCTTTCCCAACTTGACTCATCTCTTGCTCCTCAGATTCCATGTAAATTGATCCTTACAAGAACAAAACAAGTGTGGCAGAGAGAGAAAATGAGTTGGCAGGAAACTTGGTAACCTACTGGTTGTCCCAAGCCTGGGGGAAGAAACATTTGCAGTGGAGGGCATGAAGAGTGAACTTAAGTGTGTATCTTTGCTAATGCCCATAACAATAAGTTTGTTCCATTCCTAAAAATAGCATAAGGAAGACTTTTACTTATCTGGTAAACAAGAATTCAGTTGCTAACAGTGTTGGCTTTTCACACTAACAAGTTTGCTATAATGGTGAATATATATTAAAAAAGAAGCATATTTAAATAAGTGATCTAATATACCACACTTTGATGCTTCTAGTGTTTTATGTGCTTATTTGCCCCCAGTCGCTATAGTCAATTAAATACTCATTTTATTTTATTTTATTTTAGCTCTTTTCTTTCTAAAAGGGAACTGTAGAAAGGTAGGGGGAAAAACTTATTAATGCAAGACATTAGCTGTGAGCATACCTGTGCTAAGTTGCTGTAATCACAATTTTCAGTGTCCTGCAGTACATTCTAGAAGAAACAAGACTGAAGGAACTTCATTACAGTCTTCGGTACTCTCACACTCAAAGAAATTTAGTGTTAGAAAGCACCAAAATAATAAAAATGGAAGGTAAAGTGATCCTCCAAAGCAATATACATCCAAGAACATATCAGCTCACTACAGGAGCTGATCCATTGCATATGGTGCTACCCTTGGCAAGTATGGAAACCTAAACAAATGGCGGTAGTGTTTGTAACTTGCCCTTGTTCCAAGAACGCATACTTCAGAGTAAGATTTTACCAAGAACAGCTGGACAGAAAAGTTGTAAACTCATTTTGATTCCGTTTAAATCTTTCCAAATTTACTAACCTTTTTCTAAGTCCTGCCACACCCAGCTTAATATCTGAGTCAGTGCTCTTCTTTCACTCTCATTTATCACCAGTGGTAGTTGTGACTTGGATAAATTATTATCCAAGTTTAGGCCTCAAATCCACCCTAGCTGTGTCAAGAGTTTTATTAGTGATAAATGCATTTAAGGATATGACTTGACTCTTTGAACCCGTGTTTGAGCTTTCATAGCTGACAACTGAAAAAAAAAAAAAAATTAAACAGGGAAATTAAACGAATTGTCTGCAGGCAGACAGGACTGCAGACTGCTAACTGAAATACTTGAATAAAATAAAGCCAGCTTCGGTTCCCATATAAGTCCCTGATGCAGCTAAGTATTTTTGGCGAGTAGTACTTCTGAATGTTTTTAAATTGGAAAAAAAAAAGCTGTTATTGGAAATATTGCATGCAAAAGGTCTGAATAACTCTATCGCTTTTTCTTGCGTCATTGTATTGTAATCAAGTCTGACAGCCTACAGCACTGAAATAAAGCACTGAAAAAACTGTTTCCAACAATTTCATTTAGATTGGATGTGCTGTATGTGGATGAAAGCAAGGCACACTTTTGACTTATTTACATTCTGTTATGAAAAGATAGGAACGCTTCCTCTGAGTGACATAGGATAGGAATGAGAGAATGGAATGTACGGCAGAAGGAATTACATGGTCTAAATATGCTTCTTCTTGCATTTGAGATTTTTGAGATTTGATGCTGCAAGTTAATTTTATCTTTATTTACTGAAATATATTTTGGAGTAACCCACAGTGTATTGCATCTGTGCATTAGTAAATCTCGTTACAGAAAACAGTCATAGCAAGGAGAGGATCAACAGATGAAAAATATGTATTTAAATAATGATAAAGATTATATGGTAATCGAACTCAAGAAGCATTTCTATTTTATTCTGAGGCAAAAAAAAAAAAGTACATTTTTCAAAGTTTTAGAGTCATGGTCCATCATGGTGGAATGACGGAGTATTACATCATTTGAGTTGTCTTTGATGCATTACCCAAACCAGGATTTTAATTTCCTAGCTTCTGAAGAATGTGTATTATAAGTGGTATTTCTCTACCTTGAAGCATTATCTCAGGTAAAAAAGTGGGGAAAAAAAAAAAAAGAAACAGAGCTCTGTTCATAACATTTTGAGAAATAAAAAACTTTGAGTCTTGAAAAGTATTTGTAAGTTATAAGGTACAAAGTTTAGCTCTGGGATATGTTTTGAGATAGTGGGTTTTCTTCATCTTAAAAGTTCTGCTAACAAATACTCAAATGTACTAAGCATAACTAACTAAGAGAAGGATCAGCATTTTCATGCTCTTCCGTATTTAAACGTCATCTATATTCAGCCTTACTTGATTGGAAGGGGGGAGTGTTGTGTTTCTGTCAGTAGCTTATGTAATTAAAATATTTTCACTTGTGTTTGCATACAAATGGCCAATGTGTGATTTTGTTTTTTAATTTCTCACATTATGACCGTAATATGAGCAACCATCATGACTACGAACTTTTTCCAGTAAGTAATAATTCTCCCAAAATCTTTGGTAGGAGAAGTTTGAAGAAGGTTGTGTGAATGATTTTCTCTGGAGGCCATAACTCACCTCTCAGTATCAATCATTAATGTCATGTGAGAGGGCCAATGTGCAACTCTGCAACTGTCCGTTCACTTTGACATCATAGCTCACAACTCTATTCCTGTGGAAATTTTGTATCTTGTTAATTTCAATACTGCAGCCTTTTTTTCAGGAATGGTTATCCTAACTAAACCTACTAGACTAGATTTCTACTACCATTACAGTTAAATATCTTTTGAATTACCTGACGTCACAAATAGATATATTTTTATATGTATGCTAATTAGCCTATAGGCTCATAGCAGATCCCTGATTTATCCCTGATGGAAAATCTTTGTAGCCCCTCCTTGGTTATTTTAGGACAAGTCATAACTGGTATGTATTTATTTCACTCAATAAATAGCTTTAAGTGCAAATACAGTCATTCTTTTGTACCTATTCCCATTGATTTCATGGCAATGAAATGATTTCACTTTGTGCAACTTGCTGCAATAAGCAGCACTTTAAAAGATGAAACCGGGTGAAACCAGTCTTGATCTATGCCAAGGTGTGCAGAATACTGTAAAGCAAAACACATCAGTCTTTGTGGAATACTTTTTGAAAGGCCACACAGTTCATAATCTACTACTGCTAAAGTACCCTCTTTGCCCGGCATCACCCAGCTCTGACTAATGAGACCACAAGTTCTGTGCTAATCAGCAGAGATCAAAAGAGGCAGTGGCCTTAACCTTGCATTGATCGGGAGAGGGCCCAGCCATAGGTGCATGAGATTGTTCAAAATATTTTTTCTGACAACAGGAACCAAGAGTGAATACTACAGCTTTTCTGCTTATCTGCCTATCACCGTCGCAGATCAGGACATTCAGAAAGGATACTTTAGGAATAGTGGAATAATCCAGATTTCTTCTTACTGACCTCTCTATGACTCTACAGTACATTTCTAATCTCAGACTACACAAGTCGTCTTATCCTGATGTCAGGAATAACCTATAATAAAGGCAACCTCTAAATGTTTCTTACAGTTTTGTACATGACAGTAATGCCCTGTTCTGCTAAGATGATCGTGGATGACTGTAAAACTCTTTCTGTCTTACTCTGACTATAATATAACATGTTGCTTGGGAGAATGGTTCAAGCCCTGACACATCCCTAGGAAGGCAGAAAATTTCAGCTGACCTCTGTTACTCAGATTTTCACTGATTCTTGGCTGAGCTACACTAATGAGAAACAAGAAAGCCTAAATATTTAGAAAACACTAGGCAATATAAAATCATGCAGTATGTTTCCTGCTGGGGCTGCTGTAAGCATATTGACACTGCTGTCTGCATCCCATCAAATTTAAGGCTTCTGTCTAAGCATCTGGGGAGCTTAATGTCTTTGGCCCAGGATAACCAGAAATTTTTCAAGCTCTCTGTATAATGGCCCTGTCTTTCTAGCCTGGTGGTATGTGCTACAGTAAAAGTTAAAGTGCAGCCTCTGTAAGAGTCAGGACTTTTCAGGGGTATGTGCTGAAGCCCTATGAAACCAATTGCCTAAGGAGTTAAGAAGCAACATTTAACTACACCTTCCCCTCCAAATACAGCATTCTTGCTGGAGTCTTGTCCAGACTGATTATACAACCCAGGAGGGGGTGGGGGGTGTTGTTTGTTTCAAAACTGTCTCTCAGTCATCAGGGAGAAGATTCAAATGTGATATCTGCTAGTCAAGCCCCGCCAGAAGGTGGTAACATGCTGCTGTGCTTAGCACAGTATACAAGTCGCTTGTGTGAATGCCATCACAGAGTGCACTAAGGGGGAAATTGTACATCAATCTGCCCAATGTTTCAGCGGGTGAGGAGGGGAGGAACATGTACCAGGTTCCGGCTCTTCCATAAACATCCTTCTTTTCTGGTACAGCTATTCTCTGGCAGATGAGATGGATACATTGAACTAAAGCCATGTCTCGCAGCCTTGCTTGTCCACATAACAAGAGCTGTTCTAATAAGCCTGTTTCCTTTGTGTTGCCTTTGTTGTCACGGGACTTCTCCCAACCAAAGTCGCTAGGGAAAATTTCTTGGGGAAAAATTGAACCTTTGCAATCTCAAGGTCTGTTGTCTCTCAAATCTGTTTCGGTGGAAAATACTGGAATTAGCAATATTAATATATTTGTATTTTACAAGGTATTAATTATCTATAAGTTCTTAAATACACCTGTTTTCAGATGAAGATAGTATTTTGTTACCAAATCTTAGCAATAAGAAGCAGTAAGACAGAATACATGAAAAATAACATCTGCGCAAAGCCTTTTACAAGAGAAGAAATAAACCACAAATTACTGCTCTGTTCTAGGTAGTTTTATTCCTACATGAAAGGAAAGCATGATCTAGAAATCAAATTGTGATAGGAAAGACATGATTTGAAAATAAAACCACATCTCATTTAGGGAAAAACAAAACCAGAAAATCAAATGTACCTCAGCTGAGATTTTTGCTTTTTTGCCTTTTTGTTGTTGTTGTTATAAAACTTTTCCGTGTAAATGCACCTACATGTTCCAGTTTTGCTCTTTCAGCTCATTACGACAACAGACCATCCTTCACATGGGAATAAGGCTGTTATTGTAGGTGGCACTGGAATACTGATGGAAATTCAGTTCCTGAGCATGCTCCTCCCTCTAGTGGAACACATACTCTTCTCATGAGTAATTTTGGAGAAAAGTAATGTAAAATATGTAAGCTTGGCAATGTATGTTTCTTCTTCCCCATAACTTCTTAAAATGGCTCAGAAAACTGAATGGCTAAGGACTGCTTCCACAGGCAGCTAAAAAAACTTAGATGCTGCTCCGTCTAGACCACTTGTCAGCTAGAGCCATTGCTGGAGTGCAGGACTAAGGTGCTCTTTTGCCCTGCTTTGGTTTTGAGGGTCCTTTGTGCTAGGGAATGTTCTGGATATGGACAGATAATTATGGGTCTGTAGCAGAGATGTGGCATCCTTCTCCAAAACTCTGCTTCAAACAGTAGTAGCTTTTTAATTGGTTTGTACTAATCATCTGAAGTAAAACGACTGTAGTTCAGAAGTGAAATGCCCATACCAATCTTCTTCAGCATGCTCTGTTCCAGATTAAAAGGAAAAAAAAAAACAAGACAAGCAAATACAAATGTTGTGCTATTGAAGTGAAGCTAAAAACTTTGTGCTATTTAAGTGAAGCTAGTGAAGGACTCCTAAGGAGAAAATACTGTAATTAAAAAAACAGATTAAAAAGTAGCCCAGGAAATGCAATATCAAACATCACATAATCCATCTTTCCATTAATGTAATTATTGTTCAAACATAGCATTTCTGCTTGCATAGCAATAGACTACGGGTGAAGAATAGAGGAGGTTTGCTATGAGAATGGAGATTATACACCTATCTTGTGTTTCAAGTATAGAATGTAATATGCATTTAAAGAAAAAAAACAAAGCTGGATGTATGGTTACATTATTACCCACCAGCAATTGTCAATGGTTTCCATGAAAAATGTTTGAATAATACATAAACAATTTGAAAAGGTAAATCTGAAGGCCTATTACTTGCCTGGCTCAGTAATGGCTGGCAAACGCTCATTCATAGTACTGAAGTCTGTGCCTACCATCTTCATTACAAGTATCAGTCCGCAGCCTTCCTTAGACAATTAGGAGAGTAAAGGTTATCACAGCATTAAGGCTCAAAAATGTCTATGTGTGACGTACTGTACTTTACTAATACCACATGGGTTTGAAATGTGTTACTGCCTTTTTCAGCTAGATGCATATCAAGTTACAATTTTCTGTTACCTTAGATACAGCAGTAGCGCAGTAAATTAAATAAACACTATTATCATGGTTTCAGCCTATAACTAAAGAACCTAATTTTGTTTTCTCTATGTCAGTAGGAATGTGTTCACAAGGAACAGACCATCAAGGAACATGAAAGATCTAGATTCTCTAGATCAGCAGAAATAGTACAAATAGGGGGGAAAAATTGAATTTTCCAGACTTTTGCCTGTGTCTTTAAAGTCTATTGTGAGCTCTTGAATTCCAAAATGTTAAGGCAGGAATAGACTAAGCAAGGATAATAAATAGGAAAGATACTGCACAGTACTTTGTAAATGTTTTCTCAAGTATGTTTTTCCTTAAGTGGTATGTGATTTATGGAGTATGGCTGTGTGAATTGTACCTCCCACCAGTAGCTTCTCCACATAGAGAAAGAACAGCTTATTGCAGCTGTCAGCTAATGAAATGACTCCTGCAGTTCAAGTAGTTTCAGCTTTGGGCTGAATACTGTGGTTCTGACATTTCTGGCAACATATACCAGTGTCTTGTGGTAGAGGGTTTTTTGTTTTGTCATGATGTACAACTAGTGCAGTGAGCAAAGACCATGAAGTCTGGAATATCAGAAATTATTTTATCATTAATCTGCTGTTAATTTTTTTTTTTGCTGAGAATCAGGAAGTCTGCCACATTTTGTGCAGAACATAATCTTAGAAGTCAAACAGTTTCAGTATGTATGATTACTTTCTTAAAATGAAAGAAAATAGTGAGAGGGAGCTGAGATTGCTTTTACAGAGGGTAATCACATATTCATGTTGGAACAATAATTTGGCTGTCTGGGCACAGGAGGAAAAATATCTTCCATGTGATATTAGTGCTTTTATTTGTAAGGCTTTGGGTCAAGAATTGTCTCAACAGTATGCTGCATCTAGATTTTTCTGAAAATTAGAAAGTTCAAGTATCATGCAAATGAATGGTTGAAGGATCTGGGAAAAGTCTGATTCATTTCTGCACTGTTTATGGCTGTGCATGTAATTCAAAAAGAGATGACTGCAATGGTAGCATTTATAACTTATTTCTCTGAGTGTAAGTGCGCCTATGGACCTTTTATTGCAGTCTTACTGGAGGGCTGGTGAATAATCTCAGCATGGTTGAGCAGCAAATGTTGGAGGATAATTGGATCTGCAGGCTAAGATAGTATGAATGTGGAAGGTCTGGTAGGGAAGATTGATAGGCAGTTATTTTACATTGTGTTTGAAATCCACTTTTTATTTGTAATTTTATGTGGCATATAACTTACCTTCAAAAGTTCAAAATTTTAAATTTTGATTCAAATGAAAGATTGAGGTTAGTGTTCCCTAAATAGCGTCTTTGGTAAACAGAACATGTTGAAGAGGTAATTCAATAAATCATCTAAGCCTATAATTAAATTGCGTAGCCATTTATGCAATGCTTTAAAAGTGAATCTTTGAATGTAAACTTCGAATAGTAGGTTGGGGATATTCAAGTATTATATGTCCTACAGAACAAGCATACTTGCTTATAGGTGTTCTTTTTCCTTCCAAGTGAGATTTCAATGCAGTATTAAAAGACAAAAAATTCAGCTGAAGTTCTCTGGATACATTCTGGCTACCTTCAACTCTTTATAAAGCTGCTAGTGGATTTTTTTTCCTTCACTGTTTTTTGTCTTAGGCCACTTAACAGCTCAGGGTAGGATACATTTTGCTTGCTTCTTTGCAAATTTATCTGATTGAATATGTATTTGATAAAGCTACAGTCTTTAAGATAAAATTCGTTTGAAAAGAGTGGAAGACGTCAGGGTGACAGAGCACTGAAACAGGCTGTCCAGAGAGGTTATGAAGTCTCCTTCTCTGGAGATATTCAAAACCCACCTGGACATGATCCTGTGCAACCTGCTCTAGGTGAGCAGAGGGGTCTCCAGAGGTCCCTTCCAACCTGCACAATTCTGTGATTCCATAATACCAAAGACTCTCATGTCTCTCAAAGACTCTCAAAGTCATGCTGTTACTCATGCTAGATTTCACCACGTTGATGGCCAATGTACATGGAGCTTAGGACCTCTGACTGAAATAATTTTACATTATTCTCTTCTCATGTGCTTCAAACAGATAAAGAAAAAAAAAGCTTGATCAACCACAATGACAGTCATTCTCTGTTTATAGCTAATCTTGGAATTTACTATCCAACTATTCAATTAAATTTGCTAGAGATTGAGATCTCAACATCTAAAATCCTACAAGTAGCAGAGGAGAAGAGAGTCAGACTAAAAATAATGTTCACATTACTATAGTATTTATCTATTCTGTTAGTCTTGCTGAATGATTGATCAGTGTGTACTTCTTGGTTGGCTAGTGAGAGGTGAGCTGCCCTAGATCAGTTCCAGATCCTTTCCTAGTTTGTCCCTCTGAGTGAGTTTAGCATGTGCTTGTGGGAAATTGAGAAATGTGGAGCTGACCTGACGATGTGCAATTTTCTACTGTGACTGGAAGGAAGGGGAATGAATTGTAACTGGAATTATTGTAATAGAACTGGAGGAGGGGTTTAGGATCTGAATCTGTAGGAAAGCAGGCTTTAGGGCACAAGTTGTTCATTGCAGTCATCCACAGAGTCCACCTGTTACATTTTCCATGAGAAGCTGAACTGCACAATTTTCAAAGGAGTGGGAAGGGGGAAAAAAAAGAAAGTAAATAGATTATAGTCACTGTCAATAGTAGTTCCTGAAGATGTAAGAATATTCCCTAGATTTACTATCAGTAAAGAAATCCATAAGTTGTCTCTTATTCTGCCCCTCACAAATGCAGATACTAAACCCCTCTATTCCAATAAAAGAAGTTATATGAAACAATTTTATGTTGGAAGTTGATCAACTATGTGGAACTAAATAAAAGGTGAAGTATTTAGCCTTTATCACTGCAAGATATAGAATACTATATTTCTTCTGCTTGCCATAAAGCCTTTTCTTTTACCAATGTTCTAAGTAAAATAAATAAATAAATAAATAAATAAGAAAGATTGCTAAAGTTGTGATGGAAGTATACATTTCCACTTCCATAATTGTGGCCCATACATTTAAATTCTAACTATCTTAGGACTGAAGATTTCAGTATTGTTCCTTCCAGGCTTCAAACTGAAAGGCTAAAACCACTTCAAACTATTGAAATTGCTATTTGTGAATAAGATGCAGAAAATATGACGGAGGGAAAATGAGCTTCAGCCAAACTCTT
>NW_010390337.1:0-4354 GCF_000710305.1 Buceros rhinoceros silvestris | reverse complement strand
TGGTTTAATTCCTGTGGCAGGTACCTGGGATTCAGTCCTTGGATTCAGTCTCACAGGTTACGTAGTAATTGGCAGCCAGGACTTTCTTCTTTCTGGGAATTGAATTAACCTTTGGCTGGGGAGAACTCCTGGTGGAAAATGTGTAATCCATACTACCATATCGCTGCAGAGCACTGTCATGGAACAGGGCCTAAGCGAATTTGTTAGTGTTGCTCAGTGTTTCACAAATCTTCCCTGCCACATTAGTAATCGAGAGGTAATTCAAAAGGCCTGCATTAAACTTACTTGAGTTCACAAAAAAATTGGGTTTCCAGTCAGATGAAAATTACTATTTTGCTTTCAGGCTTGTCAAGCGATAACACCACCATTAGCAAACCCTCACTGTATACACTTCTAGGACTCACCTACACCACCAATTTTTGCTAAAAGTGACATCTGCATGGTTATGATATCTGTAATCTAACAAAAAGATAAAAGCTGTTTAATTTCTTCCATTTTTTCCCCCTAAGATTCAAAAGTAATTAGATTGCATTAGCAAATATTAATGTAGAACTTATGTTTTAGAACATAATTAAGCAAGACTCTGGAGAAGAATATATGTACACAGAAATAGTAACTGGATGGTTCAGTTCACTTACAAGCAAAACACATGTCAGCATGGGAAAAATCTGCCAGGTTCTTTTATATCTCACCCACACCTCCCCCAAACCAGGGAAAATAATGTTACAAAGTTGGTTTGCCAGCATCACACCTGATACAAATCTGCACAACTACATGTTTTTAATGAAGCTGTGCCAAAGGACAACAGTTTCAGATCCATTTCTGTGACTGGAGATTGAATTGAGCGCTATTATTGGGAGTTTAAGAGACCATGAAGAATTAGGAGATACTGGTGAGAACTAATATGCCTTTGAGTACTATCAGGTGGAAAGTAATGCTGCTACAAATGTAGAAGGAAGTGTTCCATATCTGACAGAAGCTACATTTTGTTCTTTTCTGTACGAATTTTGAGAAAACTCAATGCCACTGAAGACATAATGATAGTGTATGGTACCATGTTTACTGTGATGTAAATGCCCATTCTTTGTGCAAAGCAGTTATGAATAACAGTGTGCTGATTTCCACTGATTTCTCTGGGAACAGAAGATCAGTAGGGACGAAGAGTTTTCATGAAATGAGGGTGATAATTGTGAGTGCATTTCTCCACATATGAAGAAGTGGGTCTATTTTTTTTTGTTTGTTTTGATTTGGCTTAGGTGGTGTGATCTTGAGAACTGACTGGTGGTGCTCACAGAAATAGTTGTAGTAAGCAACGCAGCAGCTAATGAAGATGCAAAAGCTTTCAAATGATTAAAAAAAGGAAAAAAAAAACCCAAACCCAAAAACCTAACAACCTAGACTAAAACTTAAAAGCTGTACCAGTCAACACTGAACATATAGAATTATTTATTCTTATTACACAAATTTAATGCAAAAAATTCAAAATAACAGTATCAGCTTTTTATGTCTTTCCTAGACAATTATTTTGAAATGTTACCTTTGGGAACAAAAAATTTTAAAAGCTAGTCTACCATAAACGGAGAAAAAAATTTCTGAAAATTTATCATTAGTAAAATACATAATTGATTTTGGTGTGACAAAATGATTAGCACTACTTGTAGTAGCAAAACCATATATTTTCTAACTCCTCAGCTGAAAGAATTCACTCCCATTATATGCAAGTTAACAGCTGCTAAACAGAATACTGGAGTTTACATGAGGGCTGTGGAAAGACATCATAGCTATTATACTTAGTGCTGAAAGAATAGAAAATAAATAAATAATCCCATTATCTGTATTGACAGAAATGAAAAATCTTAGTCTAAATAATTCCTGTTTTCCAAGTTTAAAATGAGTAAGTGTGGCAATTGATTACTTCTTTTGCATTCCCTCTGTTGTACCACCAGCTTTATTGATTGGTTTCAATTAATGTATGCCAACAAGTAAATTAACGTAGCACCTGAGGCATTATTCTCTGGTGGTTCACGTTCACTGACTTCTTACTGTTCTTGCTCTTTTAACTCCAACTGAGCATATTGCTGGGAGCTACAATATTTTTCAGTCTGGACACGGACATTACCCATAGCTCTAATGACAGGTCGTTTACAGCAAACCCATGTTTCACTGCAGAGATGTCTCTTTAAGTGACATCTTATCAATGGCAATTCAATTAGTCAACCTTAAGACTTTGAGATATATCTCACACTGTGTCAGACAACACTAGCTGTTTTGCATTTTAAATGTTAGCTCTTGTCATTATACTACTACTACTACTGCATTGTTATATACTTCGGTATATGTACAGGAAATGCATCTTTAATACAACTCTTCATTCAGAACTCCATGGAACACATTTTCCATGTTAAAAACAACTGCTGTCATTCCCAACAATGCTGTCAGCTGAAAAGACTCATGGACTTGTACTGCGGACAGGAGCTTTTCAAAGCTGGTGCTCACCCTATCACCATATTCCACATGTCATTAATTACTGTAAACATCAGATGATTCTCAGCATCTGAAATATCAGAGCATTTTTCTAGAATACTCAGCTGTTGAAATATAAACTGGATATATATATATATAAACACTACTGTGGTGGACATAATCTATACATACATAGAGAAATACAAGTGGTTGTGTTTTGTTTTTTTTTAAAGTAGCAGATAATTTGAAGCCAGGTTCTGATTTTTCTGGGATACTTGCACAATGAACATGTCCTAACAAGACATGGTCTTATCCTCCATCACCCAGCTGAATCTCTTAGGGATAAAACATACTGCTTTCTATAAAAATTGGATACATACTGCAGTCTTTGTGAGGAAGGTATTTTCTGGTTTCCTTACTATAGCACAGTGCAATTACATTATTCTTCAATGTACAGTCCTGTATGTACTAAACATACACTGTTCAGTATGCATAAATGTAAAGCAAAGGAGATGTGTTCACAAGTTGTACTATGTAAACCCCTGAGCAACAGGGCACACTTGCTAATATAATACTTTTTAGGTAGTAAGTGCTAAGGATATGTGTTGGCAAATATCTTGGAAAATGAGCAATAAATCTGAGTTTAAATAAAAACCAAACCTAAATATCCGCTCGTTGTAGCTGAGCATATGTTCTTTTAAACTAACACAGAAATCTCGAATACTGAGCATTCAATCTCCCTAAACTACTCACTTTGTCTTCTTACTTTGCTGTAGTGAGTGTGAGTGACTAAATGCACAAGCCCTTTCCCCCACTCCTTATATATGAAAAATAATGTTTCTCAGTCTTTTCAGTCATACTAAAATGTTTTGCAGGTCTGTACTTTCTTATTTCTAAACTAGTATTTAATCTATGAGTTTGTTCTTGTAGCATCAAAGAATCATGATTTAAAGCTAATTTTGCCATTGTTGTGAGAAATAAAACACATTTGTTATTTACATGGAGAAAGTATTGTCGGGGCAAATCAACTGGTGTATTTAGCCAGACTGTAAGCTAAGTGTACACAAATACTTTCCATGATAAGCTATGTCCTATTACAGAACTCTGACTTGTTTAATATGCAACATGTATTTTACAAGTATGTACAACATCTCATTCGGTATTCAAAATCCCTTGCTAATGAACATCTTAACTAGTTTCAAATTATAGAATTGCTATCCTCAGATCAAATTTTAATGGAGGAAAAAGTTGTATGCTAAGGCTCATTAAAAGATTTTAAAATTTAATTAGACTGAAGTTGAAAAAAGTAGTGGACAAATTATTCCTGATAAGGGCTATGCTGGTTTGTGGTAAACAAAGAAAATAAACTTGTGAAGAAAACAGATAAATGATATCCACCATTTTGTGCTAAAAACAATTTTTTATTTATGTTAGTAACACATATATGTCTGTGGGCATATGTGTGTGGGCTGAGATACGCATATGTATTTTCAGGGGACGTCTTTGTTAGTGTGTTCTTTTGAATCAAGAGCATGCTTTTGATGTGCATATTTTTCTTTCTTTCTTATTGTGCTTTTGTTCATGTCATGTGGAGCTTTTGCAGTGCCTCAACTTGATTCCTTTCAGATGAAACTAGGATTCAGATTTGGAAGATTTAGCACACTCCAGGAGTGTAACTAATGCACTCCAGCTGCAAATGGGCATTCAGTCCACAGGGCCAGACTAGAGCTAATCTGGAATAAAAAGCCTTGGAAGGTGTGTATTATGAACACGTGTTGTCAGCATCAACTGTGTCTCTCTACAGGGTTGCTGCTATGCATCCATAAACCATCTGCTAATGCAGACATAGCCTTTGAATTCTTGTATGTTAATGATTTTATTTTATTTTATT
>NW_010390336.1:12761-20696 GCF_000710305.1 Buceros rhinoceros silvestris | reverse complement strand
TGAAAATAAAAAGAAACTGATCTCTTGAGAGATGTAGCTGGACAGTTTAGTGGACAGTTAATGGAATGAAATTGCTTGGTTTTGACCCAAGATATCTACCTTGTGTTAACAGGCTTGGCATGTTTGGTTTCTTGAATTGAAAGGTGTTTAAATGGTATTTACGGTATTCTTACAGAATACTCATGAGACCAGGACACCGTGATGCCAAGTATTTTGACAGTGTTTTGTGATGCCTAGGTCATTTTTATAAGCAACACGGAACTCCTACTGTTGTTTCAAACATACAACAGCTTTAAAGGCAATGAATAAAGTTTAGCCAGAAAAATAAAGTTTCTCAAATGTATTTGGGATTATACATGTAGGAGTGTAAAATACACACAAAATAAGAGTGTGCTTAAGAGATGGTTTCATGCTTATTAATGCAGTATATTTTCCTCTCGATCTGCCTTCATAAGTATGGTGGAACAATTGGCTAGCACAAAGATTGTGTTTCAGAATGCATTATTTTGCCATTAAAAACATTAATATCATCTTGATTGTTCCTGAAGATGGTGGCTTTATGTGACTCATGATTGTGTCAAAGCAGAAATAACATAGATTAATCCTTTTATCTAATCTGATGGTCAACAGCTCTCTTTATTTGCTCCACCAGCTATCACATTCATTGGCCTTGCTCATAAATCTTTTGTTCTTGAACACACACACACACACACACGCACACACACACACACATGCACCTGCTTTCCAGGCATTTTTTTTCGACCGATATCTGCAACAGCTTGGTTGTCCCTGAAACTTCAGATCTTCTTTGCTGTACCCATTGTTCTTCATCTCTATCCCTATTTTTCAAGACACATAGAAATTGAAGACATGTCAGGTGATAACTCTTTTGTATGACTAGTTTACATCTACTCAAGGATAACACACATTTTAAAATTTTTGAGTTGCTTCCACTGCTGCCTCAGTTTCTATCATACCCTTTACTTCCTCCGATCATTTGTCACAACGTCCTTTCCTGTTTATTGCTCTGTTCTCTGGCTCAGTTGTTCTGCTCACCAGAATAATTTCAAATAATGCTACTTACAAAATATCATTCTTTATTTCATTAAACACTGGGTAATCAAAAACACAGGCTCTTGCTAAAATTGATGGCATGATGATTGACTTAATTTTTTTGGTAGAAAGGATTTAATAGAAAATTAATTATTTTCATAAAATGAATCACATAAAAGGGGAAACTAGTTGTCATGATCCACTAATCAGGTTGCCCAGGGCAACACGAGGGGTTGTAAATGATTCTGGATACCCTTGGGGTAAATTAAGGAGAAATGATACTAAACAATCAATTGAACATTTTATTTGTGAACAAGCAACATTCTTAATTTTTCTTTGGTTGGGAAAGTGATGGTTGGCAATGCCATAAATGAGTGAAAGAGAAGAAAGGGAAAAGAAGAAAATGAGAGACACAGGAAAGAAAGAGAACAAGATATCATCACCCTTGGATCCAGCAATGTTCTTTGTCATCCAGAGATGACCTTCTTTGTCTTAGTTCCTCCGGTGGTGGATGCACACCCAGCTCCTTGGAGTTGTGATTTTTGTAGCCAAGTCTCTGCCTCAAGGGAGGAGTCCAACTCTTTGGTTGAGCATGCAGTCTTTCTTCTTAGAAGGTTCTGGAAATGAGTCTGGATTTGGACACACATAGTCCTTCTCCCAGAAGGTTTGAGAAATGTGTCTGGGATTGCCTTGGCTCTCCTAACACTGTGACTGCAGTATGATCTTACTTTTTGCACAGATGTTGTCGTGTTGCTTCAAGATAAGGGAGGTCGGCACAGAGAAAGACACCACCCTGCCTCCATGGAACTTGTCCTTTCCTGTGGTTTAACAATAAGTCCCCCAACAGTAACAGCAATAAAATAATAAATGTTGAAAAGAATTGTTTAAGGCATGTTGCTTTCCCACAGAATTAGTCCATCACACTAGTTCATGCTAAACAGCTAGTGAGAAAGCAGTATCTGCGAGACAGCTAAGAAAAAAATAAATAATTTGTTACGTATCACAGGGGGAAACTCAACAATGACTCAGGTCTAAAGGAGAGAACATGTCTGAATGCCCACCTGGATGTGGGTGGATTTAAAACTGTTGCTAGGGAAATATGGTTATACAGAATAAAATACCTCACTTTCTGTCAGAAATGTCTCAAATCAGATCAAGAACATCAGAAAGAAAAATCATCTTTTGATTAACCTTATCATGTTTCTTCTGATAATGCATTTCTGACGTCTCAAACTTCTTTTGAAATATGTTACATATTCTCTCCTGAAACCTACGCTGTGAAGTTTTGGTACAAAAGCCTTTGTTACCATGGGAGCTGAAGGCTGTAGGAACCCATTCTTCTTCATCACACCTTTTTTTCCTTTCTTTTCATATGCCATTTTAGCTGTCTTGACCACAGAGGGGGTTGGTTTTACACTTAAAATTACCATTAGACTAACACCAACTAGGTTTATACCAGTTAATAAAACGCAAGGTACAGGAAACAAGAGACACTGCTAATTCAGATGTATCACCTTTCATTTGAATGGCAAACTCTACAATGAAACCTAAAAAATACAAATAATCAATGTATTAATATACATAATTCCTCAAAAAAACAGTTTGCCTCTCCCAGCTGCTAGCATCCTAAACATCTGCCTGAAATGTAGCACCACAGAAAAGAATAGAAGGGAGATCATGGGCATATTCTGTTGCCTATGGACTGCTAAAAACCTGTACTTTTTCTGATTGCTGAGGCAATCTCTCAAGTACTTTCTGCCAGGATAAAATCTAGAGTGTTAGGGGCTGAAGTCACTGTGGTTTCCAAAATCTCCCCCACAAAGTACTACAAAAGTAAGTTATAGCTTCTAGATTATTTGCTCCCTCTCAGGAGACTTTTGGGAGTTCAGGATTCATCTAGATTTAGCGAGACAGAAGTGGACCTCTGATAGTAGGAGCACTTAAATCATAACCACCAAACTCTCATGTCACATCAGCATGGAATGACATAGATTGAACGAGTTGCTACTTATAAAAAAGCAAGGTGTGAAGCTTTTGCTTTCACATTCCCCAAACAGTGGCACGTGACTGCAATATTGTTAGTCTGCTCCTCTGATGTCCTTGAGCTCTCTTTGATAATACATTACATCCATGCAACCCCAAAACTCCTATCTGATACCGTAAATCTAGCCAGATTAATCATTGTCGGGTCAAACTGGACTAAAGCAATGCTTCTGATACTGTGACAGAGCTAGATACTGCTCCAGCTAGGAAAAAACATCAGCTCACTGACCTTGCCAAAGCACTGGGTAAGATGTGGCTGTTAGCACTAGTTTCATTTCTCTGGAACGCAGTGTAGTGCCGAACTTGACCAGAAACTGGCCCTGGCTGCCTGTGAATCGACACTGCTCGTCATCATCACGGTCATGTTCAGCACCCAGCTCCTCCTCAACAGGGGAATTCCTGAACAAGGCAGTAGAACACAGTCCTCACTGGTTCTAGGTACTGGCTGTGAAATAAGGATAGCCAAAAATGCAGGATGAGTTTTCTCATGCGCTTTGGATTTAGGGCAGGAAAACCAAAAATAATTAACTCATGATTTTCTTTTTCATGAGGACAGAAGGGCATATCTATTGTTAAATACTCGGATATGAGGCATAAGCAGGCTGTTTGAGTACCAAAATAGCACATAGGTTTAAAATCCTCACCTGCATGCACACAGTTGGCTTGTACTGGAGTTTGAACATTCTGTTTTCTCTGATTAAAATAACTTCAGGGAATACTTTAAAGACGTAAGTAACAGGAATAAAATTTACTACAAATCAGTGGGAATCGTGCTCCTTATTTCTATATTCAAATTTTGAATCTTCCCTTTTTTGTGTGTCCGTAATTGTATGTAAAACCTTTACTCTGAAGAACAGCATAAGGACAGAATATTAGCAAAAATAGAATTGAAGTACCTCTGGAAATCTGAACTTAGCTCAAACTTCAGTTACACGATATAAGTAATAATTATTTAATAACATTAATATACTAATAAACTTCCTCCACTGTATCATTAAGAATTACAGAATGAATTACTGACAAAATGAAACTCTGATAAGTAATTTTTAATTATTTTATGTGGCCATTGTCTGATAGAAATTTGAATAATGAGCTAATTTGTGTGCGTGCTTAGATATTCAAGGGAAATCAACTCAATGCATTTATATTTTAGTATGTAGCTGAAATGCCTTCATGAAAAATCCTTTGCCTATGGGGAAAATAACTTCCTACTTTTATTTTTTTTTTCTTAACCAACACAAACACAATGGAATTTTAGCTTCAGAAAGGATAATGCATGTCCTTAGAGCTTGAAAGAATAAAATTATCAACATAAAGCTGCATCCTTCCCACTCACTGTACTCTCTCGTGTGATTTGACTTCCTTCTTTCCCCTGCTCTTTTAAAAATTGTGCTTTAAAATAGCATCCTTAGTTTTGCTGGGACAGAATCATAGGCCTGCCATAGTCTGCAGACCATTAGCAGTTCTGAGTCAGCCAGGGCAGCTGACCCAAGATGGCTCACAGTTCTACCCTGTACCATAAACATCATGCTCTGTATAAAAAAGAGAAGTTTGTTGACAAGAGGGGGTCTTTCTGCTCCTGCTTCCCTGTTTGTTGTGACCATCATATGTTTCTTGGGCTAAGCATAACTTTGTATACTTTGTATTGTACTAGTTTGGCTGTTTCATTAAACCTGTTTTCATTTCACCCTGTGGGTCTTCTCTCCTTTTCCTGATGGTCCTTCTTGGCTGAGGAGGGGTCATTGAGTGATAGAACAACTGCTATCGTTTAGCCCTGGATATGGGCTAAGTGTAGACAAATAGTCTACTTCTCTCGAGCTGTAATATTTGAAATTAGTACTAATAAGACAACATGGTTGTAAGTTTCCATATGTGAAGTGCTTTTCTTAGTATTGACTTTATGACAACATATTAGTTGTCCATGTGTATTAATTACCACTAGAACAAAACAGCTGACACTTCCCATATAGAACCTAATTTATACACAAAACATAGTCAATTACAAGAACAGAAAGTGTAAGATCAAATAGCCCTAACACGAAATTCTTCCTTTTTTTCATTTGATCATAGCTGAAGTGAGGCACCTTGTGAGGCACCTCAGCTCCTTCTGTGGTCAACAGAGAGAAAAGACCATCTGAGAGGTGTTCATGGTATGTGAAATGAATCATCTTCTGGAGGTGTCTCTGAGGCGATGTAGCTTAGATTTGCAGTTTAACTTTTAGATGGCTGTAGTGAGTGGACATGAATCCCACACTCATTAAACCAGGCTAAATTAAGGCTGCGTACAGAAAATCTCAAGGGGTCTCAGTGACAAGACTTTGTCTTAGTCCACTCAAATATAGACTAAACTTCATGTGGCTGTTACGTCATAACCAGCATCAAAGATGTTCAAAGGCCAGACTGAGGTCTCAAAGAGACTTGGGCACAGGGGCGTCTCACCTGAATGCCAAATAGGCTTGGGTAGAATAAGCCTTTACCTGTGGCAGAGTGCAGCCAACAGGGAAGCACGCTTGAATATACTCACAATCAGTGCAGAGCATATTGTTCGAGAGGAACGTGGATGCCTGCAGCCACTGCAGCAATGAAGTGGCGTTTCTCCAAACCAGTGAAGGAAGGCTGACACCTAAATCCTGCTGACACAGAACAGACACCTAACCTGGGCCTTAGCTCCCTGGGGCAACAGCTGGCCACTGAGACCAGCACTTTCCATTTGAACCAGAGCTGGGCTTGCTGTTGTGCACTAATGAAAAATTTATATTACTGATTGGAGCTCTATTGGTTTCTCTTGATGTACTATGCCTGCTACAAGCTTGCTTTTGTCTTTAGGACTATGGATATTTTAGTATTTAATTCTGATAAGACTGAATTGCCTTTTTTACTGCCTTATGTTCTCCCCTGTATTTGCAGATAAAGCAGACTTTAACATGAACTGTATGAAAACATTTTTTAAAGCAAAAAGAAAAATATTGTCCATCCTGACCTTAGTCTAAATACCTGAAGGTGTAAGAATCAGGAAATAATGCACAATTTGAATATTATACTTATTAGTTCTTGGCAGCTTAGTTACCACGAGGTCTGTCATTAACGTTTCTCCTTCAATAAAATGAGACTCTGCCGACTTCTTTCATCAGCAGGTTTGTATGCTTGTTATTTGGCGCTTGCTATTTTTGTGCCACTGCAAAATGACAAGTACTCAGAGGACGGCTTCTCCCACACCTGCTGGTGGAAATGAACATTAAACACATTGAAAAGTAGCTTCCTTTTCCTTTTTATCTGTCCAAAGCAGTCAATATGATGCAATTTGAGGTAGCTCAGGCAGTTATTTCTCAGGATAGTAGGCCCTTTTTCAGAGAGAAAACCTACTGAAATTAGTGGGCCTGTGAAAAAGAGTTCCTCTGGCTGCCGTGTGCACAGTCTGATTCTCTGTACGTCTCTAACATACCTAATAAATTCAGCAAAAATCCATCAATATTCAACCACTTCAAGTATATTTAATTGTCAATGCAACATTCTTTCCCACTTTATACAGCTCTTGAAACTAAGAAAGCTGAACGAATAGGTCAAAGGTGCTCTTCATAAGTTTTACTCTCTCTAATAATATTGCAAGGTTGTGACCAGGTTAGCTGTTTAAATTGTTACCGTCCATTTCCACCATCATACCTGCAAGGAGGGCAATAGATACCTTAGTTAAAAAAATCACCTCTGTTACATAAATACATAAATGGCATCTTTTCTCATTGTGCTCATCTCTGTTGGAAACGGCTGGTAGATGCCTGCTGGCCATATGTGTAGCTCTGATGTTGCTGCTTGATTTTCCACAACCTAAGCTTTATTCAGCTGTAGCCATTCTGATGACAACAGAACTCTGTTCTTAACTGAGCATGGGGATGCAGGGACAGCCCTGGCACACACACTGTGCAACAGCTCTGGGTGTTTCTTATCAGTGCATTCCTATTGGTGAGTAGTGGGGACTCTCTAAAAGTTGACAGTGGTTAAATATTTTTGCCCTTTGAAGTAGGAAGAAGAAATTGTGTCATGGTTTGACACAATTGACTTTGTGACCTTATCCTGATGTCAGAAATAGAATATGCTTGGGAGATATTATTACTCCTCTTCTTCAAAAAGAAGTTAAATGAAAAGCAGAGCCCATAGGCTCAGTAGACTCTCTTTGTGCTGGCCTCATTGTCAAGTGTGTAGTCTTGGCCCAAGTTGTAAAGATAAAGAAAGCAAGGACAAGCCTGGGTGGTTGTCAGGCTGCACAGAAATATTTTGTTCTTTCCATCAAGATCAGTGTTAAAGTTGCTACACCACTGTTATACATTCATTATAAATAGGATTTTCTTCTGTAATCTGTATAGAGTGATCAATTTCTGGGTGGAGGCTCGATGAGAGGCTTATATTAACCCTGTTTGTTGCTGTGAATTTTAAATAGAAACACAATGTTGATGGAGAAATGACAGTTTATATGAATATTTATCATACATATATGAACATATGTGTTTTCCAAAAGACTCATCATCTTGGCTCCACCTTGAATTTAAGAAGTACTTATAGATATTATGGCTGAAGGTGGGGCAACTGCCTGATAAATTATGGAGATAAATTACACAAACAGGCACAGGTTCTGCACAGTTTCGAGTAAGAATTATTTCTTTGCGTGGTCTTAAAAGGAGGGGAGAAAGTGTGGAATCAGCCCAGGCCTTTTACTTCTTCTCAGAGAGGGATGTTTAGGACACCTGCAGGACCCTGTGCAGCCTAAGATAGGAAAAAAAACCAAAAAACATTCCTCCTCCCCACCCCCCCCCCCAAAAAAAAAAAAACCCCACCCCCCCAAACCCC
>NW_010390336.1:11574-12737 GCF_000710305.1 Buceros rhinoceros silvestris | reverse complement strand
CGACTTTCCTCCACCCCACCCCCCCCCCAAAAAAAAACCCAACCCAAACCCCACAATCCTCTTTTTTGAAGAAAAAGAATAACCCACTTGCAAGTTACTGTCAGCTGAGAAAACATGTTTTTTTCTATTGATGCCCATCCTCATTGTTCTTGCCTCAGGTACAGTAGTGTGGGGTTTATTCCCATTGAGTCTCAAACAGTATCAACAAAACTCTCTATCCTCTAGGTCTTTCTGTGGTGACAAGATGTCTGCACACAGCTACAAGGAAGCATATTACAGTGTAACCACTTTTTCAGCCCCACTGAAACACTATACTGAGATCCTGGCTATATTATTCTTAGCTTTTCATCTTATATTCTTCATGATTTTGCAGTCTTGGGAATAATCCTTGTCCAGCCTCTTCCAAGCTGATCTTAATGGTTTTAAACTGTGAGCATGGCAAGACACTGGAACAAGCTACCCAGAGAGGCTGTAGATGCCCTCTCCATGGTAGTGTTCAAGGTCAGATTGGGTGGGGTCTAGTGGAAAGTGTCCCTAGGGGGATTGGAACTAGATGATCTATTCCAACCCAAACCATTCTATGATCCCTGTAATCACGTACATCCATACCAGGAAACAGGGCCTGTTAAGCGGCCCTGGTGGCAAGTGGTGTAGTGCAGCTTGCCATGGCTAAACTCCCTTCCCTGATCCAAACAGCCCAGCTCTGTCCACATTGCATACTGGAAATAATCCCTGGCTCATGCTGTTCCTCAGATGTTTCTGGGCATTGTCTGATAGTCGCTACAGCCCTAAACCTAGCTCTGCCATGCCTGGAAGCCTGCTAGAAATGAAGTGGTATGGATGATGGGAACAGTGCTGAGCTGGTGTCCTGGCACCATTATTTCAGTAATTTTCACATGCCTTCAGGCCTCCTGCATGTCCTTTGCTCTGTTTTGCCTCCAGTCTGGACCATAATACTAGTTATTTCAATGCCTTCATGAAAGGATAAGTGCAGAGCAGATGCGTCTCTGATTTTACTATTTTAAACCTCTAATTGTCTTTCTTATTATTATTTATTGTCTTATAAGTCATTTAATTTAGTCCTGAAGTTCTTCACAAACCAAGAGACTTTTTTATTTCCTAGTGGTCTTCGATCCGTTGGTCAGAGGTGCATGATTAGAGAA
>NW_010390336.1:6988-11477 GCF_000710305.1 Buceros rhinoceros silvestris | reverse complement strand
GAGTGTTGAAGTACTATGCGTGGATAAGGAGATCTTTTATTTTTCTAGAAAATCCTTCCAGCTTCTGGTTATTCAAGGATATTTTATGTTGGAAGTAGCTACGGTTTAAATGTTCAGCAATGGACCTATCTTCCATTTATTTCTTTGCTTGAATTTCGTTATAATCTGTCCTCTCTAATATGTCCCATCAATGAGTTCTATGTTTTGTAAGAAACCGTGCAGGAAAAACATAATTCTTTCTAGCTATAAATCTTCTAGCACATCATCTCAATAGTTGTCCCCAAGATATTGTGACAAATAGTGAAATATCTATCCCTGCTCACTTCCTCCAAATTTCTGCTATTTGTGATTTTCCAGATCTTTATCATTATCTTCTTGTCACCTTTAGCCAATAAGGTTTATTTTTTTTAGTAGCTCTTCAAGCTGTCTCACATCTTCAGACATTATTGTCACCTTTTAGATGTATTTTGATACAGATGGTCAGGATTGTATTGAATCTTTAAGATGTGTGGGAACCATCCAAAACTGGCAGAAAATAATGAAATTTCTGTTTTGTCCTCAGTTAGTAATAGTAAAAATCATCTTACCTGGTTTTGGTATTTATTGTGGATTTAACCCTCGTCTACTAGACCTTTAAAATACAATAATTTTGTGATTATTTCTATTCTGCATTTTTGTACACAGGACTTATGAAATTATGTTCTACTTTGTTTTGGTTTGGGTTTTGGTTTTGTTTTTGATTTTTTTTAGATCTACTGGGAAATTCAGTCATCAGTTGCTCAGATGCTTCTCCCAGCTGAAAGCTGGGGGTGATATCTTCTGGTGCTTCAGGAAGAGGTTGTATTTATTGTAGTACCTTGAGAAATAGCCACAGCATTTTCTGAAGGACTCTACTAGCTAACAACAAAATTCAGATTTCACAATTCTGGGAAATAACATTTGAGTATTTTTTAAAATGGTTTAAATATTTGGCTTCTTCGCTCTTTTTGGGTTCTCAAGTGGATCATTCAAATGATTTTCAAAGTGAACTGCATCTATTTTCTTGAAACATCAGTTCATCACATATTACAGAGCAAAACTCAGCATGTGCTAAACTTACTTTTTAAAAAAATAACTCTCTTCTTGAGAGTTGTAACTATTTTCTTTGGCTTGATATTTAAATGTCAGACTTGCAACCAAGAGTTGAAAAGATTTCACAATGGATACACAAGAAAGAAATGCCTGAAGCAAGTTTTTGGGTGGCTTGCTTCTCCTCTTGCATGGTTATAAAGACCCAACAGAGAGAAATAACCCCTTGTGTTATATTTAGCAAGATATATTTTAGTAACAATTATTCTTAAACTTACCTGAATATTTTCTTCATTTTAGTAGACTCTCTTAAGGTATATATGGCTCAATTGATAATTATGTGATGATGAATTTTAATGATGCAGTTCAGTTCTTTAACTTCCATCACTCTAAATAGCAGAATGCTGTACTCACAAACTCCTGTGGGCACAGCATGCCAGTATAGCTCAATTTACATACCGTAGTATTTCAGAAGACAGCATGCTTGAAAGAACTACATTGTGAAGACAGATATTACAGGTAAACCAAGCATGTTAATGCTCAATCAAACCTGATCTGCCTATATTAAAACTTATTTTTTAAAATCTGCTAATTACATCCTGTAGAGCTAGAAAGATAGGGAGTTTGTTTTATAGAAACTAAAAAGATATAATCTGGGTCATGTCAAAGTTGTCAGAAACATCATTTATGTTCATATCATAATAAAGATGAAGATTTACTTATTCCAGGCAATAAGTTGTCAACTCATGCCCTGAGCCAGGCAGGTGGAGAGCTTTTGAAGGGTTTACCTTAGGCTTTCTCTGCTCAGGTAACAGAGCACCTTGTGAGATGCAAAGGCTTTCCTATTGCTAGTCATTTCAACACTCAGATGAAGTAACTGCTCATTTGAGTCTTGAGTTAAGAGGTCACTTTACCTTTCGCAGTACAAACAGGTCCTGCTGTTATCTCAAAAAGAGATAATGAGCAAAGCACAGTTACCTGCCCAAGCTTTTTAAGAAAGAAGAGGAACACAGAGAAAATGGGGAACTGTGAGCAATAGCTCCGAGAGTCATAGTTAAGTGGAGCCCCTTCTGCTAGACTACCTCTTCAAATCAAAAGTGTTCCCATTTAACATTCCTCAACAATAGCTGTTTGCTGGAGATTGGCCTTAGCTTGCTTGGAAGCATTTGTGACTCTCAGATTGGAGTAATTTGGGATTCCTGAGTGGGCTTTTGCTAGGCTGGGCCCCTATTGCTCTTTCTCTTTTTGGCTAAATGGTGTCTACATCGGTAACAGCTTCCACTGGATGAAGTTCACAGCATGAAGTTGGTTTCTTAGTACATAAGGTGCTAAAGAGGTCCTAAAGGCCCAAGAAGATGGTTTGAGTGTGTTCTTGGTGGGAACTGCTAGGAGAAAAGGAAGAGGGACCACTGTTCTTAGACCCTGGAAGTGCATAAAAGGAGAAAGCTAATGAGTAAAGGAGGGAAGAAAGAGCACTCCCTGCCTTTGCCTCTTACATCTCCCAAACTCATTCATAGTCTACTACAGAAATCACTCTCTGAAACTACCCAGCATTCTCTCTCCTATGCAGACTTCTGAGATGCCTGGACCTTTCTGACTCCTGACTCTTGCTCAGCATCTCGCGCAAGTCTCCTCTGCCATCCTGCTTTTAAGAGAGTCATCTGCCCTGCCAGTTCTCCCCCTCCCAACCCAAAACTGTTCAAAACATCCTGTACCTCTCTCAGCCCCGTCTTTGCCCAACCAGTGTTGTTCCCTCCTCCAGTCCTGGTATCTTCTCAAAATAAATTAATAACTGTAGATTTAGGCATTTTCAAATGAGGAAGTGACTTTGTAGGATATATAAGCAACACTTTAACCATTCTTCATATGATTTACAAATGTTTTTTAAGCAGTATTTAAGTTTTTGTTTTCTTTTACAAATTCTGGTATAGTTTATTATTTTGTACTTCATTCAGAACAAAACTCATAATAAAAGGTACAGTGACTAAAAAAGAAAAGTATGAAATTTATTGATAAATACATGCAAAGAAACACTCTTAAAGGTGAAATCCTTAGTGTAATATTTTTTGTCAGTGTTTTCATCTGTAATGAACTTCAAAGTTGGTTTAAAATAATTCTAATTGCATTTCTTATGTGATGTAGTTGTCCATAGAATAACAGCGGGTATCAGTGGGCTGTAGCTATTTTGTTCTTTATTCTCTCTTTCTGCTTGGCATTTTATAAAACAGGCATTTTTTTCTGTAGAAGACTCAGAACCCATTGATTTTTAAAGTCACCTACAAAATTCTGCCTTGTGAGGTGCAAAATGAACAGGGAAATGCATAAAATGTAGTAAAAGCCCCCACGGAGAGCTGGCTAATTAACTGTGCATTCCTGAAGGATTCCCAGGAGTGGAGAAAGGCACTTGTTACAAAAGGCAACAGTTTCAATGGAAATGGAAAATAACCACTGCCTGAAACTTCCTACATGAAAACAGTTAGGCTGGTTGTATGAATTACGTTGCATTTGGCAATGTAAGTTTTCCAGATGGAAAACTTGTCGACTTTCAGCTCTAGTAATGACACAGTGCCGTTAGCCAAATTAATATAATCTCCTTGTGCGACTTATTAGGTTGACTTGTAAAAGACAGGTAAATCATGCTAGTCCGTTCATGTACATGGCCATGTTCAGCTAATCATATTTAGACATCTTTCGCATATACTGATGTTCAGTTATCATTTCAGTTATTTTCTGTTTTACTTGTCTATTGATCAATACAAATCTGAATTTTTAACATCAGGTTTGCTCTGCAAACTGCAATTACACAACATATTATGATGTAACACAGTTGTGAGAACACTCAGGAGCCAGATGGCCAATGAGTCCTCCTTCAGGTACCAGTGTCCTACCTTACAGTCCTGAGTCCTTTGCAAAATTCAGGTCAGTGAGCACTTAAAATCAAGCTCAAATGTAAAACAATCTGAAATCACTGTATGGATTTTACATGCGAGTTTTTGCAATAGCAGCAGAAAAGCAAAGCAGAAAAGCATTATTGAAGCTCAGCAAAGCATGTTAGGAAAAATGGAAAACAATGAGTTGTTAAGCAACAAAACCAGAGTAAATATAAATAGAAAATATTGCATATTCAATTTGAACTGTCATAGAATCATAGAACGGTTTGGATTGGAAGGGTTCTTAAGGATTATCTAGATCCAATTCCCCTGCCATGGGCAGGGACATTTTCCCTTTTCTGTTGAAAGAATAAAATTTTTAAAAGTTCTAAAACTGATTTAAGTATCTTTGCCTCTAAAAAAAAAAAGCCATAAAAGCTTGGACTGTGGTCTCACACTCGGACTTATGTGGCAAGGTTTTGGTAGTCATACAAGAAAAATGTTTATTGAGTAGTTATTTAGATGACAAAGTGTTTATTTTGTGTCATAAT
>NW_010390336.1:0-6854 GCF_000710305.1 Buceros rhinoceros silvestris | reverse complement strand
CAAGGTAGCATGCAGCAAGGGATTTTATTGACTACTTTTTTGTATCAAACTTTGCATCAAATCTTTAGATATTGATCAAAGGAACATAAAAATCAAAGAAAAATAGTTCTCTACAGTGTTTGAAAGACTAAATTATGTCACCAGAGAATGACAGGCTTGAAAATTAGTTATTATTTGTGAGCAAAATGACATTAAAGCTGATTTGTACTTTATTATTAGAAAGCTAGAGGATGATAATACAATAAATACCAATAATCTAATACTAAAGACCTATCTTTTGAAAGCATGTCCTGTCAAACAACTAAATGTTAGTGCAATAGTGCTGGTTTATTTTACTTGGACTTACATAAAATACTTAATTTCATTGCATGACTTTTTGATTAATGGGCTAAAACAATTTGAAGCTGATATGTGTTGATATGTATTGATTAGATACTTTGTATATTTAAATTGTAAATTTAAAGGAAAACTCTTAACTATCAGAGTATTACAGAACCATTTCTTGTGAATGAGATCAGTGAATATTTTTACCAGCAACCTCAGCATGAACACTGTCCATTCACTGGCTTTGTATAAGCAGACTCATGGCCAGTTTCTTTTATTCAATTACTGTTATTAGATGTAGTCTCTTAGTGGTTTTTGACTATTAAACTAAGATAACTAGTGTGTGACCTAATTTTTATTAAGCAATAACGAGAACATATCCTTTGGGAGTCAGGATGAGTGCAGGGGAATAGGAGCCTCAATTTCCTCACTTGCAAGTGCGAACTGCAATGAGATTAGGGAGAAGACCCTGCCTTCCCTCATAGCTCCTTTGTTGGTCTTCAACCTCCTTATGAGCTTTTCTTTCACTCTTCTCCACTAGAACTGGCATCATTTTGTGGACAAAGAAATAAGCACTTTTAATTTTAAGGGAATAGGCTGTGGATATTGGGAACTGAACACCTACAGATCACATCAGTTGGAACAAACTGTCTTCTTCAGTGGCTAGTGTTAGTGACCAGTTAAACTTAACGGCAGAAGGAAGTAGATCCCTGTCAGACTCTTTGGTTACGTATATGCTGCTAAATATAATATGCAAGAAGCTCTTCTCTGGTCCTGCAAGCAAATGGCACTTCATGGCTCATGTCCTTACAGCTAAGCACTCCTCCTCAAGCACAGCCAGTTTGTGTGCAAGGCAGGGAATACACTAGCAATTGAGCAGTATGGACAATTGCACAGCAGTGCTTGAGCCCACGTTCAGACCTATCTAATGTTCTTGACTCTGGACGCCAAGGCAGCTAAAAATCACCTTTAGTGGATTAAAAGCATCATTGACACACTCTGGAAACATGTAGGACTGGTGGACACTTAAATAACAATCCATATCATAACAGTAAAGGAGTGCTAGATAGCCAGCAGATGGTCTTATTTCAGCAACAGATGACCTTGCTCTTAATAAGGTATAGTCACTAACCTATACCTGAGTTAACAAGAAACTGGAAATCAGCAATGTTCAGGGAGTACAACACTTTCGGTAAAATACAGAGATCTTTCTGAAAAAGAAGGGACCCAAAAAACCCCACACCTATAAAGCAGTTCATCTTTACTCTAAGGCAGCAGATCCAGTTTTTGAGGTTAATGGAGTCTGTGATAACAGGCTAAATCGTGACTAGGATACAGGCCAAAGCTCATAGATAATGTTGAGGAAACTCATAGTTAATACTTACGCAAGGAGTTAGAAAGTGCTGAGAGAAAAAATCAAAGTTGTGAACTGAAGCTTGCTCTGACATAAGACCAACACTGAGAGCCAAAATTACTAAAGTTAGAAGCAGGTTGAACATTATGAATAATTCAAAATCTGAGTTCCCTTGGAAGAGCTAGAGCAACATGTTCTGTCCAAAACATCATCCAGAGTGACCACTACAACCATATGCATCAGGTGAGGAGATATCTGAAGCACCCTGGGAGCATATGCCTCGTGGTCAAAGAGGACGACAGCACTGTTGGCCCCCAGGAATCCCACATGGGACAAGTAGTTGCAAGCAAATAAAATAATTGCCATGAAATCAAATGTTGTGTATTAGTTTTAAATCGGACATGTGTACATGCCTGTTATATCAGAAACAGCAGGACCAGTACTAAAGGGAGAGATACATGGACCGGAGTTTTCAGGTAACTTACTTGTTCCAAGTGGACTGTCTAAAATGTGTCTCAACCACACCTTTCCCCATCCATTCCTCTCCCATTCACATATCACATACAGAACTGTCCATAAAATGCATAACAAAGAGGGCTTGATGCTAACAGGTTGCTACGTAAGGGTAACCCTCTCTTGAGCAAAAACTGGAGAAACAGGACTTTGTAAACTTTGAGAAGAGAATGTACTAAATGTACTCTCAGGGTAATTCAGTTGCCGTGCTATCTGTATTTTTGTTTTATCTAGTTCTTCCCAATCCTCCATTACCCCCGATAACTGAGTGATGACAGTGTACACTTAAAACTCGTTGCTTAATAGGAAAAAGTCTTTTCACAGAAGGTCTAGAAACCTAAATGCACGCCTTTGTGCAAAATGCAAAAACTATAATTATGATACCATTTGAAAAAAAGAGACCAATACTGGATTAAATAGATGTCAAGTCAGAACTCTCATGAAAAGGTAGTGAATCAAAATAAGAAAGAATTGGAGGAATTATGAAGGGAATAGAGAATCTGTCAATGGAGAGTAGATGGGAATTAGAGTTTTATATAAAGAAATGTATTACATAATTTTGGATATTGATTCTGAAGCTGTTTTCTTTTTTTTGTTTATAAGTGTTGGACCTTGAGCAGATGAGATTGATTGAAGATCAATGGATTGCATTACATGGGCAAACTTATAGCAGTGATCCCCTCTGGTCTCAACTCTGTATTATAGTGGTACTATAGGAATCCACAGCAAACGACATTTTTCCTCTCAACATTCCTAGAGAAGGCAACCATTGTGAACCTTTTTAGAAGTTAATCCAACTCTGTTGACTGACTTAGAGAATTTACGACCACGTCAACCTCAGATTTGGGCTCAGATTGTCACCTGTGCATTTGTGTACTTCGCTACTATGCTAATGTGCTGGCCAGAATATGAAAGAGAATAGAGAGTTAACCAGAATTTTTTGGAGGCATTAATGAATCAGAATTTTCACTGAACAGGTAATGATTCTGAGTGTGCAGGTTTTCCATTGCTGTAAAGGTTCTGAAGGATGGTATGTCACATTTTGACTGTGAAATGAAAGCTGATATTCCTATACCATTTAAAACAAATTCTATCAATATTCTTAAAAAAAAAAAGCATACAGAGAATTTGTGACTGTCATTGCTGAGGATTAGCATTATCATATGATGGCTTCTACTTGGATAAAATATGTATCTATACTCATGCTTGTTTATTTGCAGATATAGTGAGAACTGGTTGAACACCCTGTAGCTTATCAGTGAAAACTTTGCTTCTGCAAGCTAGAACTAGCCAGACACACCTCAAACGGCATGAGAGACTAGTAGGCGAGCAATGTGCTTTCACACATTAATATGCACAGCATAAGTTTACAGTATATTGAGGACACTGTAGGTATGTCTTGACGGTCAAGGTCCTCCTCAGGAGGAAAGTGTTGTAACTTGGAAATACAGTTTGGGGTAAGTCACCCTAGTACAGTCCACTCTTCATCTAATTGTCCTGAACATGCTGATTAATCATGTATGGGATGAACTTCCAAGTAATTTGAAGAGTATCATTAAAGAAAAGTAGACAGAACAAGGCACCCTGTGCCAGTGTTGTTAGAGCTGGCTCTTTCCTCAACACCTCCTACACACTTGATGCTGGGAGAGACTTTACAGCTTGCACATTCCACCCCTACCAGTGAGGCTGCTGTCGTTGACAGCAAGCTATATAATTGATGAGGGATGTGAAGTATCTCTCATTTAACATTTCTGCACAAACCTTTAACAAACAACACAACTTAATCTGTATTTTCAGAAAAATCATACCAATATTTCAACTCTTCCTGGGGTCTACCATAATATCATTTCTGGGTTCATAAAAATTAAATAGTTGGTTAATGCAAGAAAAAAAGAGCATTCGTTATTTAAATCTCATCCCTGTCCTCCAATTCTGATGTTGAACTAAATTTTTCTTTTTAAAATCAAGATCTTAGTAGAAAAATATAACTGTTTTATAAAACCTAGTATCTAATAATTATTTCACGGCATTTAAGAGATGACCTAAAATAAATAGTATTCCAAGTTTTTTAAATTCTGTAACATTTTCAGAATAATATGTAAACGATTTTTTTCTGTCTTTGTTAAAGGTTTATGTAACAGAATTTTGTTTACTATATGCTTCAGTTCTAGGATTTCTGATAAGCCAGTTTTTAAATGGGCTGACTTTCAGATCTAGAAGTTTATCGACCTTCTTAGCAACTTTCTAATATATTTCTTTTGCTTGTGCTTTCCGCCCCCCCTCCCACCACCACCTCTAAACCCTTAGGCCATTCTTTTAACGTAACAAATTAAATTATTTAAATAAGTTTTCCAAATGTAGGATGATAATTTCTGACAGTTTTAAAAAATAAGAGAACCAAAATGCAAAGTTTTAAGAAAAGATTAGGCAAGAACTTGTCAGGAATAGTCTAGGCAGCTATAGTCTTAGTCTCAGAACAAAGGTGTGTATCAGATAACATATTGAGGGCCCATGCAATTCTACCTGTTAGTGATTTTTCTTTTTTTTAAAATATAAGCAAACTTGAGCTAATGGTATCAGAAACTTACCTTTAGCTACATACTTACACTCTAGCTACATAATATGTGAGGAGTGCAAATAAACATTAGGCCGTTCATTCTCAAAAGGTAAAAGAAATATTTTAAATATTTTGCTGAAGTGTTTTTTGTTTGTTAGGGTCTTTTTTTTTTAAGAGTACATTTGAAACTTGAAAAATCTATAAAGTTTCATCCTACAAATTCAAATCAGAGAAAACAATATCTTAACTGTGTTAATAGTCATTACTATTTGACAGGAAAATAGAATTCATTCTAAAACACATTATAAAACCGATTCAAAAGTCACAAGAAACCTGGCATATCTCAACTGCTTGCTACATGTAATCATTCTGGGAAATTTTGGTGCTTTATAAGCATTAATCTAATATCTTTGGAACGCTGTCTTGTAGCAAGTATTACCTCATCTGTAAATATGGGGAAATTGCTGTACAGCACAACCAGAACACCAAAATTATGGAGGAAGTTGTGGTTGAGTTTTTAATAGAGCCCTTGCGTCCCAGAACCAGAAGAAATTTTCCCCCCAAAATACATCTCAGAAACAGCTTTTATTTGTCTCTTCCTAGAAATTTTAGTGTAAAGGGGGTTTGTGAGTGCAAAATGCATGCATATTTAAAGGCATAATGGATTGTGGGTGGAGTATGAGGTTTCTATTGAGGGGGCCCCACATAACCAGTGAAATTCTCTGAAGCAACCTGGAGACAAAAAGCAGACAATCAGGGGGTTAAAACTAAAGGTTATGTGTATGAACTCTGATGTGCCATTTACATTTCAACCTTGAATTACATCATCCTCCTTATTCTGTTTCGTAAGATTTTAATTTTAAAATGTTATTTAAAGGATAGCACTACCTTAAGTGAGTATGTCTAACGTGGAGAAACAGGGGAGGGTAGCGATGCTAATTTCAGGAATGACACACTGCAGTTATCCTTTCTTCCTCCAGCTGGCCCTTGGACACTGGTTACATTCAGCCTGTACAGTCACCTAGCACCTAGCTGTTTTCACCAAGGCAGATCAAAAAGTGAAAACCAGCTGTCTAACATAAAACCAGGTTACTGAACACCAGGAAAGTGAGTTACATGAAGGAAAGAACTGAAATGCCTGCCAGTTCACACAGGGTACTTGGGACTCTGTCTCAAGCCCTGCCTTGCTAATCCTCTCCAGACCCTGCATGTCCACCACCATCAACGACTGTATGGAGCAAAACCATCAGTAGCCTATAACTGTAGCAGGGATGGTCTTCCATGGTATTGCAAAGATATTGTGATTAACAATTTTGCATGATGCGTCTTTTGTTCATGAACAGAACCTTAATAAAATGACATGAACAACTAATTTGATAACGGAAAGCTGTAGCCAAATCATATGACATGGACACTAGTTAGAACTTAGTTTTTATTTTACCCCATTCCATATTTTTCATATTTTCCCTATTCTGCATTTACAGCTCTGTTTTTATAAATGACTATGGGAAGTAAATGTAAAGTAACTCTCTAGTTTACATGAACTAAACACTGAATGAAGTGTGTAAAATTACAACGGAAATATCTAAAATAATTAGGAAAATATTGACAGGGAAAAGAACAGAAGAGTCCATAAAAACATTACATATTTTATGGTACATCATGTTGGAGTCAAGGATGTTTGTAAACATAAAATAAATCAGTAAATTGCTCTCACATAATGAGGAATGAAGATGGATGCTAAGATTATCTAACACTTTATAAAGTTAATACGTCATATTTTTCCCTGTATACAGTGAATATTTTTGGTCGCTGTACAGCGTGCAAACATTATGCTGAAATTATCCTGTTTCTTTTATTGCTCTTATGAGAGGAATATCTATCTATATTTATTTAAAACTTCTTGACTGGCCTTTTGTCTTTTAAAATGAGCATAAGAACTGTTGCTTTTGTTACACAAATGCATACTGTCATGGATTAGGGCTGGGCTGGCCAGTAGACAAATGACACATGATCTTTATTATCCCTGACCCTGCTTCCCATAGGTGGAAGAACAAATAAATAAGACAAGTGACACTTATAGATTGGAAAAGAAAACTAAAACTG
>NW_010390335.1:0-9228 GCF_000710305.1 Buceros rhinoceros silvestris | reverse complement strand
CTCAGCGCTTGTCAGGCTGCACCTGGAGTACCGTCTGTCCTCACAATTCAGAAAAAGATGCAGACAAACCAGAAAGAGTCCAAAGGAGGATCTTTAAGGAGGAAAATTAGAAAGTAGAAGGCTGGACAACTTGCTCTGTAAGTTACGTCTTTTCATTCTGAAGAAGAGAAGGTTCAAGAAGCTTCCAGTACTTAAAGAGCAACTCCCAAAAGGACAGAAGTTCTCTTCATAAGCAGCCATATGGAGAGGACAAGGGGCAGCAGGTATAAGTTGCACCGGGAGAGGGTTCATCTTACTAGAAGAAAGATATTTTTTACAGCGAAAACAATCATTCACTGAAACAATCTCTCCAGGGACACGGTAGAGTCTCTATTGCTGGAGGTTTTCAAGATGCAATGGGATGGGATGATCGATAATCTCATCCAGGCTCCCCTTCCCACAATACGATGGACCAGATGATCTTTCAAAGTCCTTTCCAACTTGGGTTTTTCTATTATTCTGTGAAAATATACCATAACTTAATGGTATGGTCTTAAGTACTCTTATTCAAAGCTTGCTCACTGTGGACTTAACACTTGCTTTCTCTTTCTTACCTGTTTCCTTGTCCAAATTTGGTAAAAATTTTATTCTCTTAGCACTGCTCTGATTCTACAACACAAACAGACTGAACCCATGGGAACATAAAATAGAAATTCTGCATTTCTTTCATCTTTTTGTTATGATTATTGTTACACAAACAGGTTATTGTTACACAGTGAACTGTAATCTGTGCCCCACATTAATCCATTAGTTTTGTAAGACATTAAACTAGCTTCTAAAACACCACAGAAAGCAAAACAGATGGAGCCATTGACAGCGCAGAGGACTGAAGTACTTGGGATATCTCTCATTGAAACAACCTCCAGCGACATTTGTAAAGGCTGCCTCCGAGAAAGTCCTGTTAAAAGGAAGTGAGCAGCCTTCTGTACTTAAAGCCATCCTGCAGGCTATTCTTTCAGAGTAGAGTAAGTTGTGTAGGCTTTATTGAACTTTAAAACATTTATCTTTCATTAGGAGTACAAATGGGCTTTTCAGATTTGTGGAAATAGAAGATGGAGAGGGATTCCAGGACTAGTAGACATAGCAGAGTGCAGAATTGGCATCTTTTTCTGTCTCTAACTTGTCTCATCAGCACCCTCCCTACACCACATAGCAGAGGTGTAAAGCAGAAAGGTACTTCCACAGTACTACGCACATCTTGATGAAAGAGACTTGCTCTCAAGTTCTCAGAACAGATGGGACAAATGGGTAGAGGGCAACTAAAGTCAAACATAGGTAAATAAATAAAAATAAATAAGAATTTGAAATTTGGTAAGTGACACTTAATTTCTCCATGACTCTCTTCAGCCAAAGGAGAAAGAATGGTAGCTAACAGTCATGTACAATGGTAAGTAAAAGCATAGAGATGGCTAGAATAAGCAAGTCTGAAAGCGACAAGTATACATAACCTTATTTCCTACTAAGTCCTTTCACTCGATTAATAATGCAGGTGAAATTTTTCATCTGTATGGTCTCTAAAAGTCAAAAAATCCCATCTCCTAAGTAAAACAATATCTAGCATACAAACACACATTTTATAGACTATAGATATTTCTGAGTGTTTCCATACAACGTATTACCCGAAGAAGCTCTAACATTTCGCAAGCAGCTAGGTGTAAAGAAGCAAAATTGTTAAATGCATCCCCTGCTTGCCCCAAAAGAAGGAAAAACCTTGTAACTTTACCAGTTTCTTTTTATCCTTCACACCTTCCTCCTGTAATATTCCCAAAAGATTTACAGCCAGCTGCTGCCTGGTAGTTCCTGAATCTTCCTCTGACAGGCAGTCCCCAACTGTAGTAGAAGATAAGATCTGTAGCACAGGCATCACCAAAGTAAGGGCTGTGGTTGAGATGTTCTGGGTTTCTGAACAGGAAAGGAGCTTGTAGGCTATTTAAGACAAGGTGGGGAAAAACAAAGATCACATAGGGAAAAAAGAACTAACATAATTCGTACTTTTAGGCATGACACAAAGTAATAGTCCCCAGAATTACAGAATGTGTATTCTGGAGGTAAAGTGCAAAAGATTTATTGGTAAAACTCCAATTCTATTTAGAGACCTATATATTTCTGTTGTTTATAGCAAAGCACCTGATGGCAGCATGAAATACAATAACGGAATGAAGTGCAGTCCTTTGCTTTGGCTGGAGTAACTCCACTAACT
Organism: Buceros rhinoceros silvestris; assembly: GCF_000710305.1. Taxonomy (NCBI): domain Eukaryota; kingdom Metazoa; phylum Chordata; class Aves; order Bucerotiformes; family Bucerotidae; genus Buceros; species Buceros rhinoceros. The sequence goes on along the minus strand of NW_010390335.1, from coordinate 6,989 downwards.
AAAGCTGCTAAGTCAAAAGCTCAGCGAAATGTTGCCATGACTGTCAGGCCTGTTCTCTTAAGATCTATCAAAATAAATCGTTCAGGATTCACAAATACCCTGAGAATACTGTGTTGAGGACTCAAAAATGAAACAGATACGCTCCATAACAGCAAGGAGCTCAGAATATAGTAACATCCATGGAAAAAGTCAGTGTAACAGGAAGATTTATCTCTATTGCCATTACACCAAACACTACTTTTTAAATTCTGGAAAACTTCTGCTTATAAAAATAAATTTCACCACCCAATCCAGTTTCAGTGGAATGGAGTCCTTATGTTATGAACATGAATAAAGACACAGTCTAAAGAATGTGAATTTCTGTTTCACAAGAAAAGTGAAAGAAGTGAAAGAAAAGTTTTACCTAGACTCAAGACAGACTTTTGCTGACTTTCTGGTGTTTGCAGCAGTAGAAGCGCTAGCCCCAGTATACACTGATCCACTGGAAATAACTAGGAGGCAAAAAAAAAAAAAAAAAAGATATTCAACTTTTATTTGTTTTCCAGGGGCATTAAACAGTACAAATGAGCAACGACCGAAACTCTGTAGGGAGTTTCTTCATGAATCACAGTGAGTATACACACAGCAACACAGCATATGCAGTGAAAAATATGAATATTGTAAAAATAGCATTTTAACTGAATAACCACAACACTTTAATTTATTGCTTTGTTCCAATCATTTTAGCTCAGCTTAAATGAACTCCCATACTAAGAGGTTAACTGATACTTACAGAATCAGTTAAGATTTTGCCTTCTGAAGGTCTTCAACCAAGAAAAAAAAAGGTTTTAGAAACCACAGTGGTCACTTGCAGATTAATGCCATGCTCTGATGTCTCTAAAAACTGTCTTAAATATAGAATTCTTTAAATTTACTCCAACTATTTTATTTTTTTCCCCATGAACTCTTACCTCTTTTAAGTGCTCAAAGTTTTCCTCTATTAAGGACATTAAAGATGAGCATTCTCCTGTTAGATTTAAACACACTTCACAGAAGCATATCAGTTGTAGACAAAGCTGGGATAGCTGAACTTTCCAAAATACAGGATAGCGCAGTAGGCTGAGGAATAGCTCTTGCAGAAAAAACAAGGCTTCTGTAACTTGCGGTAAGTCTTTAAACTGTAAAGAGGTAGTTAAAAACAAAACAAAACCAAAACACATGCTGGTTTAGTTACTCTTCTTTGTCTATGCAGAAATCTCCAAGTTTAGCATTCATTCTATCAGCTCTGTAACATTCTCACTGCAAATATTAGTAAGACTTTGAAGAAACATTTATACACTAAACCCCAGAATGTTTTATCCAACTTCCCTGAAAAAACAATAGATGAACTGCTAATTAATGTTATGAAATTAAATTAGAAACATGTGAAAGAATAAAAAATTTCTTGGTAGCTGATGAGAAAAATCCCTTTTTCCTCAAAAGCAACAGCAAATTAATTCAGCTCTCAGGTTTCTCTCAGCAACATAAAGCAATTGTGTGGGGATTCCATAAAGCAGGTAAATATGCTTGCAACAGAAACATCCTGCTCTAAGATATTTCCTCTGTAACATAACCAAGATTTAAACATATGCCTCAAAAAAGGAAATCAATGCAATCTACATACACGTAGTATGTAATCTACATACTACAACAATGAAAAGCTGAAGTGTGATACCCAAAATCAGTACCTCCATACTTGGATGTCAGGTAAAGAGGTTTCCAGAAGCAGGTTGCCTCAAAATCCTAATGCCTTAATTAAGAGTATTTCTGCTCTTGAAAACTATAATTTCAGACAAACCCAGCTGTTTGAATCCAAACTCTGAAGCCAGCATTAGGGATAACATCTCAATTTTTCATTCCTTGGAAAAAATTTTATGAATAATCTGCCTAATCAGAAGCCTCATGTCCTCATGTTGAATTTTTCAGCAGAGACGTCTGCAGGTTACAAGCTGTACTTTTGACATCTTGGTTGATATTGTCAGACAAAATGACTAGGAAGCATTTCAGAATTTATACAATGCAAAGTATTAAACAAGTGAAGCTTAAAAGAAAGATAAGAAGAACCTGAGGTTCAGAGATTGAAAAAAGGAATGACAGATTATAAAACAGTCCAAACAGGATTCTTGAAGTATTTCCCTTTTCATTTTGAAAGTTGCATCTAAGGCAAGATAATCAAGTATTACCTTGAGTTTTAAAAAATGCAACAGATTTCTACTTAAAAAAAGCATGAAGGAAAGAAATGCTAACTAATTTAGTAAGTCTTTTTCAGTGTCATTTTTATGGCTAAATGTCCCCAAGTTAGCAACCTGGTCATACATTCAGGACAGGATGTTATACTGAAGTTCCAGTAGAATCAAGCCAAAATTGGAAATGACTCTGTGACTAGAAAAAGTTAGCATGTACCTGTCATCACAAAGAGTAGACCCGAACCAAGATAAATGTGTATAATGTGAGTTATTATTCATCCAAAAGATTGCGAAAAGTAGCTACCAGTAGAAAGTAGACTTTACTAGCAAAATTCCTTAGAAGGAAGATGCTACCAAATATCCTCATATCAAGCCTACTTAGCTTTACGTGATTGGTACTACCAAACCTCTCTGTGGCAATAATATCATAGCACATCACGTTTGACTGAATATATTTGAAACTGAAGATGTTGCTCTCATATTAAAGAAGGAAAAGATACATGGGTACAAGCAAGCTTAATCAATGCAACAGTAAAGCATGAGGCAAAGCAGAGCTATTAAACTCAACCTATACCCTAGACCCCTAACCAAAAGCTACACAAAGATTAAATCCCTAGCAAGTATCACTGTGCAACTTAAAAACACATTCAATTCCTTCAGCATATTCCAGAGAGATTAAGTTTTGTGTTCAGATCTACTATCCCACTGTAACAAAGAGTAAGAAAGGAGTATCTAAGAATACTTAAACCATGCTTCTCATAAAGTTTGTTTCATTTTAACACTATCCGTGTCAAGTTAAAAATTGCATGGTTTTGACAAGTATCTTACGTAATAACATTCTCTCTCATGGTTATCTCTACAAATTTACTGAGACAACTAGTGGTAAATAATTATGGTAAACATATGTTTCAATTTACACCTTACCGGTTGTATCAGATTTGTACAATTAAAAAGTTTTAGCCTCTACCAGAAAGAGCCAATTTGTCAGATTTCTGTACTACCAGCAAATCAGGTCTATAGGAAATGGAAAAATATGCTGAGTTTGCACACTGGAAAGGCAATAACAATACTACCATTGCTCTGATAGCATTTATTTGTAAACCATTGAGTCCAGCAACAACCTGAAGTACCTGAAGTTGTGGAATCAAATCACACAGAAGTTGAAGAATCTGGCATTCCAGCACAGAGGGTGCTTCTTTGTGCTGTGGACCATGAGGCTGAAGTAAGGTCTTAAGTAAACCCATTCGCAGTTCAGCATAATCCCGTAATTGAGATGGTTCACAGTACAAGTATCTTAGAAATGGAGCCATTATGCCAAGACACGAACTCTGTGCCCTGCAGTTCAAGAAATAAGTTTGCCAACACTGCTTTCTACTGAAAACAAGCAACAAGGAAAACCAAAGCCATATAACATTCCCTGAAATAATTCACAGGATGCAATTAACAAAAAGGTGTTACAAAAGGCATTACTAAATCTCACGGAAAACCTTTGACTTATTATTATTATTAATATTATTATTATTGTTATTGTGACAAGACTCAGTATTTAAGCAAGAATACTACTCAGTATGTATTTGCAGATTACAATACTCAATTTTACTCTTTTTTTTTTTCATCAGTTCAAGGAAGTGACTTTCCTTACTCAACGTCATGAGAGACTAGTGGGCCATTTTGAAGTAACATTTGGACAAGACTATTCCAAAGTATCTTTTTAAAAACACACAGACCCTAATTTCAAAAAAAAGACGACGTGATCCTTCTCAGTTTTTGCACTCATCCTTTACAGTGAGATCCAATCATGTGTGCTTTCCCTTTATCATCCCACCATTTTGAGCAGATGACTTATAACTGCATACTAGCCATCTTTTTTGACTAAACAGTCAAAATCTTGCCAAAGCAAATAACCAAAATTGTTTATTAAAAAAAAATAAAATTCCAAAGGTGCTATCAAATTTGCGCCAATTTTTCTACATGCATAAAAATTATATCGACACAGAAGGATCAGGAAAAAACCTATTAAAATCAATTTTTAATGGATTACTCTAGTATTTTTTGAATAGTCTATTTTTAACCTCTAAATGGTATAATTAAACTTTATAATTACCTTTTTCAAAAGAGAATTCTAACTGCTTGTTGCAACTGCCTTCAGGAAAAAAGTTACACCAATATGATTAAGTTATCTACACTTGCTATTTTTTAATTATACATTCATTTACCTCTCTGGACACTGATGGAAAAATACTGTTATCTGCTGCAGTAGAACTGGCCAGCAATCAGGTCTGTTTTCTAGGACAGTGATTAATGGATGAGGACAGGTCCTGAAACACAAAGAAATCACATTTGGATCCATAATGCAGAAAGCAAGTGTGCCAGATAACTACCTTTAAAACAAAAGCAGCTGTGGAAATAGGTAATTTAACCCTCTAGTATTAACAAATCCCTTTAGCAGCTTTGCCAAGACTGCTACACTGTCAAAAGAGCACATGCTATAGGAACTGCAGGAAATTAGAGTAAAACAAAATCTTGATTCTAAAAGTCTTGGTCTGAACTTTCTTTTTTTTGTTGTTTTTGTTGGTTTAGGTTTTTGTTGTTTCGGGTTTTGTTTTGTTTTTTAATAAATGCCTAAGAATTAGCGTTCAAATGTGCGGCCTGATTTGGTTCACTGGCAGCAGCACTACGGGGGCTCCAAATAATAACCACAGAAAAATCTGAACCCATGTTGCACATCAATCCAGTGTTTCAAGCTTAGGTACTGATCCTCAGACAATCAAGGTGACTGTCATTCCACTTACTATTTTAAATCTGCTCCCAACTTTTTATTTACTTTTCCTTTTTTTTTTTTTTGGTGGTTAAAGAAGCAGTAGAGGAGAAAGGCTGGTCATACCACCAGTCTAGAGACCTCTGCTTTACCGCCAGGCCTCTGACAATGGTTGCAATTGAAAAGGTCACCAAGGCCTACTAGTCACCTGTTCTTCTCAGGTGAATCTATCGCCAACACCTTCCCCACCTCTAAAGTAATGACTGACGGCCACCTAAAAGTGCAATGCTTGCATCAAACAGTGACTACCCTGTAGCAGGTGGGGGGAAAGCTGGGCTGGAGGAGAGCCTGAAGTACATAATTTGTTCTGTCAGAAACAAAATCAAAGTAATTTGACTAGAGAAAATTAGCGTGAGAAAGGAAAACAGAATATGAGTCTGAACACTGCATTTCGTGAAGAGGTGGGAAGTTGGAAAGAACTGGTGATGTGAAATTCATCACCACTGCCATCACCACTTTCTGGGGTTTACCCACTGTCCTTGCTGTGACTGGCCCTCTTATTCCCCCCTGCCTGCTAAGTGTCCTTATTTCCCTCAGTTTCCTACTTCAGCCAACTACAAGCAGAATAGTGTAGATTCTTCTCTGGGATACCAACAGCTTAAGAGCAGACAAACAGACAATTCCCCGATCTCACAGCATAAACAACTTTCCCAAAGGCACGAGAAAAAGGTTGGAAGAGTTGTTGATTTCCACAGATGTGCTAGACACATATGAGAGGGCAGGGCTGTATGAATAAGTGGAAAAGCAACAAATGCATGTACACCACACAGGGCTGGAAGCCACAGAGAGGGGCAGCGTAAACCTAGGAATCGCAGATGCTGCAGACCACCAGCCTCGGTTTGGTTAACCATCTTTCCTGTTCACATGTCCAATGTGACACACCAGAGAGATTTTCAGTCAGTTTTACCCATACAGCACTAGATGATCGGAGACCCACCAGTGGGCAGTCAGGAGACTGCCTCAGTTTCAGACACTTACCATGCTTTTTAAATAGAATAGCGAGAAAGAATTAAGACCAAAGGACAGCACGCACACCCACAACACCCGTAACACACTAACATAGCATAAAGGCTCCTTGCACATGTTTATTGGCCAATGGACTTTCACGCATGTGAGCTGTGTCACCTAGAAGATAGCAGAAACGGAACACTGCTGGTTTTCTTGATACACAGTCGATTTTACTACAGTGAGCGAGTGCTGTATTCAGTGTAGAGAAAATTTACCTCAGCCCTCTGTGCAATATGCTCCAGTGATCACAGTGAAAGATTTTTCCTTGTACACAGACAGAAAATCCTGGTTTTAAACTTAAGCTCACCACTCACTGTTCCTCCACCAAGAACCAAGCTCTGCATTCTTGGTAACTTCTCCTCCTCTTCATCATCTACCAACAGTCTTGGGAGGCCCCTGCTGACTAGAAGCTAACCAATGTTATTCCAATCTACAAAAAGGGCAAGAGGGGAGACTCGGGAAATTACAGACCTGTTAGACTAACCTCATTACCTGGAAAAAATTAGAGCGATCATACTGTGTACTACTGAAAGGCATTTAAAGAACAACGCAGTCACTGGGCACAGTCAACACGTTCAAAAAGGGAAAATCTTGTTTAACTGACCTGGTATCCTTCTATGATAAAAGGTCACCCACCTAGTGGATGAAGGGAAAGTGATGTAGTTTTTTCTAGATTTTAGTAAGGCTTTTGATACCGTCCCTCACAGCATCCTTCTGGACAAGTCACAGCCACAGTGCACTGTGTGAAGAACTGGCTACATCTGGCTGGTGACTGGTCACCAGTGGTGTTTCTGAAGGTTCAGTTCTAGGACCAGTTTTGTTCAATACATTTATCGATAATCTGGATGCAGGAGTTGAGTGCACCATTAGCCAGTTTGCAGATCATTCCAAACTGCGAGGTGCTGTTGACACACCTGCGGGATAAGACACCTTGCAGAGAGCTCTAGATAGGTTGGAGC
>NW_010390334.1:0-1849 GCF_000710305.1 Buceros rhinoceros silvestris | reverse complement strand
GGACTGGATGATCTCCAGAGGTTCCTTCCAAGCCCTATCGTTCTGTGTTTCTGTGATTCTGTGATTCCATGAACAGAGAGCACTTTCATAGCTGTTAATGAAATGTCCTTAGTGAAGTGAAATGCTTTACCCTGCCAGTGAGCTTTGGCATTGTCTCTGTTGGCTTTCCCACAGAGGATGCCTGCTAACAGTATTTGGAATTATAACTTGAGAAATCAATGAGCAGAGTTTCCATGAATCCCCAAACCACTGACCGCCAGATACTCCCTGTACATATGCAGTCCTAGTGGTCCAAACGGATAATTTTGCAAGAATTTTGAAGATCTAGGAAAGCTTTACAGGTGTGAGACAACACTCATTTTCACATGGAGTCCTGTGTGTATAGCTATTAGCATCAAATGAAGGAGGTTCAGGTGGAAACATGCGTATGGTTATTCACTGGTGTGTAATACTGCTAATTGCCAGATTCTTTATGGTATTTCTGATTGTATGCCCTGGTACCAGCAGCCCCTCTCTTATCTGAAAGGCAGTGTGCATTTCCCTGGGTCTGTAAATCATACAGGGTTATACTGGCTATGCTGTCATTGTGCCTTCAAAAGCCTGCTGCTAAACAGCACAGGCACCTGAACCCTGCGATGGCTACTCACACATGCCAAGGTACGCCATACTCACTCTGCAGAGCTGGTCCACAACTTACCACAACACATTAGATCCCTATCCCTTAACCCTTTAGTGGAAAGATCAAGACTTGGGTGGAAAGTATTCTGAGCTCTGTTTCCAACTCTTGAAATAATTGGTTTGTATGCCATCATATATATATCCCAGATTATAGAGTCTATAAGTAACACCACAACAGGTGCAGTTCTGGCCTTGCAAGAAGCAGTATAAGGAGTATTAAAAATAGCACTCCAGAATGAACTGGCATTAGATGTGGTGTGGGACTCACAAGGTGATGTGCGTATACTGATATATGGCACCTGCTGTGCTTACATTGATCCATCTGGCCCCATAGCCAATGACATTTTTGCTATAAGGAAAACTTTACAAGTCCTCCACAAAGTAGAGGAATGGAAATGGAAAAAGGACTGTTGAGAATGGTTGGCCAGACACTGGAGGATGGTGTGGGAATATTTTTAGGTTGGTCTTGAACTGGACCGTTATTCTATTATTAATTATTATAATAGCTATGTGCTGGTGTAATTGATTCTATGTTGCCTGAAAATGGGTTGTAAACAAATAGAGAACAAAAGGAATAACCCAAAGTGAGGCCAAACAAATGATTTTGTAAATGGAAATAGATAAGAAGCATAAGGAGGATTTTGAAAGATTTGCAGTAATGAATGTATGTGAGTAATAACTACTCACAAAAGGGAGGAAAGAAAGGAAAATTCAAATGGTAACGGCTCTGTGATAATAATAATTTGGGACTGAAGAACTTCTGGGTTTATCAGGCAAGAAGGCCTGAGTGCAGTGGGAATGCTGGAGGGGGAACAACTTCATACAAGGGAGCATAAACTCCCTTGCAGATAAAGTGGAAAATGCTGCAGTGCTGGCTTGTAATGACAACATTAGTGCTAGTGCAAGTGTGCATAAAGAATTATCTTTGCAACTTTCCTGTAGAACCATGTATGATGGTGCAGTTCTGCCCAATGCATTTCAATATCTCTATACTGAAGCACAAACATATGTTTAATTTGCTTCAAGAAGTATGTTAAAAACTCAAATACTAAAAAAAAAATCCAAACCCAATGAAAAAATCCAACCTCTATTATATATTGCTGATTGACCTGGAAATGATTCTTTGACAAGCTTTAGAGGGCTCCAAGAGAAGAGCTCCAAAGAGGAGATA
>NW_010390333.1:1775-1975 GCF_000710305.1 Buceros rhinoceros silvestris | reverse complement strand
TGCAGAGCCCCCAGGGGCCAACCCGCAACCCAGCTCCGGGTCCCCTTGGTCCTGCCCAGGGCTGGGGCCTTTGCCCAGCACTCAGCCACATCTGGGAATGGCCCCATCGCCAAAGCTGGGATTTGGGAGTGTTTGGAGAAGCCAGAGGAGCTCTGCAGTGCTCCCAGACGCAGAAAGGAAGCGGCTCCAGGGGCAGCCCG
>NW_010390333.1:0-341 GCF_000710305.1 Buceros rhinoceros silvestris | reverse complement strand
CCTGAAACCGCCATGCAGACAACTGGGATCATACCAGAAGCAAGTGGAATAAAACTGGGTGTGACTGGAATCATACTGGGAGCAACTGGGACCACAGTGGGAGTGAAAAAGGATCATACTGGAGTGACTAGGATCATCCTGGAGGGAACTGAGTGTGACTAGTCTCATACTGGGAGCAAAAAGGCTAATACTGGGAGTGACTGGGATCCTATTGGGAGTGATGGGAATTACACTGGAAGAACACTGGAACCACTCTGAGGGGTAACTGGGAGCAACTGGGATAATACTGGGACTGACTAGGATCATACTGGGAGAACCAGAACCACTCTGGGGGCAACTGG
>NW_010390332.1:29067-29303 GCF_000710305.1 Buceros rhinoceros silvestris | reverse complement strand
GGGGGAATCATCTGATAGCTGTCTTACTGAGTTATTCCTGTCTTTTAATATGTATACTGAGGATGAATATAATGCTAAAGACTGTCTGCTTTAGGTAAGTAAAACAGTTGTTAAAATAACCACTGAACTAATTGTTAGAAATTGCCATCAGAAAGCTCTTAGGGTTCTTGCAGCTGCTGCTCCCCTTCTCTGTATGTAACATGGATTGTGCGTGTGTTTTTATTTAGGCAATTGCT
>NW_010390332.1:24382-28896 GCF_000710305.1 Buceros rhinoceros silvestris | reverse complement strand
GCACCCAAGCCTTTGAACCCTGGCCCCATAGATCCCACTCCATGCTGGAGCTAGCCTTGACAGTACTGCAGGAGATGCTGGTTTGACTTTCCCTAATATGTACTTCGAGGATTTTTAAAAATTTGTTTATTTGCTTGTTTATCTATTTAGAGTAAAAGATGCAAAGGTTTAGGTGCAGAGACTGAATCATCTCAATAAGATTTCTTCTTGTCCCTAAATTTTCCTGCTGCTTTATGATACATGAGTAAGCCCTAGTGCTTTCTGACTCTGCCAAGTCCACTGTCAAAATCAGAAGAGAAATCAGCTACTGCTTTAAATACCAAAAATTAATGTACATCATAGGAAGTATTAGACATTTTGGTAATGACAACATTTAAGCTTGTCCTGGTTTGAGTTAGAGTGAAACTTATTCTGTTCAGAGATCTTACTGTTCAGCTCAGTCTCTCCTAACTAACTGCAGTTTCTGAAGTTAACGGCATATTTTTGCAGACAGTGTCTGCATCTAGGAGAGCTAACGCTTTATGTTCACAGTTACTACCAGGGACTGGTGTGCAGAAAGGCTCTTGCTTGTACTTGCTCCTGTGCAGACCAAGGTCACTGCTGAATCCTGAGCGTAATATTTGGGGGTGCAGTAAGTGAAGGGCAGCACCTGCGGGGAGGAGCAGACAGGACAGGTGACTCTACACTGACCTACAAGGCGTTCCATGCCATATACGTCATATTCAGTATAAAGCTGAGGGATCACGAGGGTCAAGTTCTCTCTTGCTCCTCTTCTTCAGTAGCCGGTGTCTGAGGAGGACTCTCTCTATTCTGCCTTCGATCCCAGGCCATGCGTTCCTGAATCCAGATCCAGAATCCAGCTCCTGCATCTGGTTCCCATCTGCTGCTGAGACCAGCCTGGGCCTTCCCCAGTGTCTTCCCACAGCATCAGTGGTGACGGAGATGAGATTGTCACCAGTGGGGTTTGGGTTCGCTGTTGGTATTCTATATATTTGTATTTATTTAATTGAATTGTTATTATTTTCACTAAAGCACTTCTAGTTTTCTTTTTCAATTCATAAGCCTCTCTTCCTTATTCCCCTTCTCTTGCCCTTTGAAAAGGGAGGGGGGCATTGTGGTAATAGAAAGCCTCTGTCATTTGTCTAGCAACCCGCCCAGCCCTAACCCATGACAAAGTTTAATAGCTAGAAAACCTAAGGGAAAAGGTCAGAATTAGAGTCATAAAGCAAATAGCATAAGCATGGGAAGCAGTGATCTGGAGAGTATGCTTCTCGGTTTGATTCTCAAACTGTTACAGATCCTAACAGAGAAAATGTACCTTCTCAACTGTTACCCAGCTCAATTATTCTAAGCAGAAAAAGTAAATATGTTCATTTTTATGGAAGTGTAACAGCCAAATGTTTTTACTGTTTATGGTTTCTACATTTTAAAACTGTGAATATTGCAGTAGAAGGAAAAAGGTGGAATTGAAGGTTTTAATTAAAAACATAATGAAAAGTGATACTTCACCAATCGATACCTTTTTTTTTATGGAAGTGTAACAGCCAAATGTTTTTACTGTTTATGGTTTCTACATTTTAAAACTGTGAATATTGCAGTAGAAGGAAAAAGGTGGAATTGAAGGTTTTAATTAAAAACATAATGAAAAGTGATACTTCATTACGGCATAAGAAATTTCAGTTACTCTCATTTAAATATTCAGAACAATTTAATATCTCATTTTTAGATAATTGTAACATTCTAAAGATTGCAGGTTTTCATGCATTGATCTTGGCCCAGAAAACTTTTTTTTTTTTTTCGCAAATAGTCTTCAGTATACAAGAGAAAACAAAAAGCTATGTTGCTGTTAAGAAGCCCAAGATCAGACCCAGGGCTGCAGCTCTGCACCTTTGTCAATCCTAGCAGATCATTTAATTCCCCGTGGCCTTAGAGAACACTACAGACTTATGTCTTTCTGCCCAGATGCCTCCTGAATGTTGCCTGAAAGCTGTGCTTTGTCCAGAGTACTTTTATTATTCAAGCCCCAACCCAAAATGTTGTCAGTTTGTCGGTTTTTTTATTGTTCAGAACAATTCAGCATAAGACCTTAAGATAAGATGACAGTATTACAAAGCAACCAGCTACAATTTCAGATATGTCTTTTGGGAAATGATTCTAATGCTATGATACTTCTGAATCAAAGACATTAATCCTGCATGAAAGTCGGTAAGAATTAAAACTGCTCTTGTTGCCCTTCTGTCATTTCTGGATACTTAAAAGTCTATCCAAACTTTAAAACCTTGAAGCTTTTATTGTTTTCTCAATGTTTCTTAAATTATGGACTTAGCAAGATCTGAAAGAGTTGGTATGGTTGAAACAGGCACCCAAATTGATAAGATTATTTTAAACTTTATTGGAACACTTTGTATCACTTTCTTTTGGAAATCTGAAGTAAGAACATTTCGAGAATTTTACAATATTTTAAGTATATCTGCTTCTAGTAAAGTTGTGTGAATATTTTTGCTCATGGTGTCTATTCCATGGTTAGCATGGAATATGTCTAACTTCTGTTGTCTTTGGTGAAAATCAGCTACAAATCCGCTCTTTACAGTTGCCTAAATTTCAGTGTTTGTGCTTGCACATAAAAAAGCTTCACTGCCCTTAGTTAATGGCACAGGTTAAAGCTAACTGCATATCTCTTCCTAAAGCTAAAGCGTTCAGCTTCAAGGAAAATGCCTTAGCAAGAGTGAACACAACACAACTGTTTGCTTAACCACAGCAATGCCGTGGTACATCTGCTTGATCCAGGTCCATGGATTTTGCTGATCTTTTTAACATCAATGCAACAAGGTACTGCCACTGTGTGCTTTGTTTTCTACATTTTCCCCTCCTGCAGCAGGGAAAGTAAATCTAAAAGTTCTCTGTAACTGATGGTGGCTCGTCAGCATTCTCTGCTATCAGTTTGATGAGATTTTTTTTTTTTTTGTCACATCTTTGTCCTCTGTGACTACAGTGATTTGTTCCTTTTCTCTCCTTCTGAGGCTAATGTTATGTGATGTTGATTTGAAAAACTGGCAGAGCAGCCAGCTTTCCATTTATCTTGGGGAGGACACTGGAACTAAATCTTTATTCTGTTGCTGAAGTAAAGGAATTATGCAGGAGTTGTTCTGCAGTGAGAACCTAACCTTGTTTCAAGAACAGTTTGGCTTACTGAAAAATAACTGCTGCATGAATAAAATCCTGTTCCCAAACATGTATGAATATGCCACGATATGCATCCAAATAAGTGAAATAGCTGTTCTTTGATGTATTTTAAGAGCTTATTAACATGACCCACGTAGAAAATACAGTGTATATTTCCAAGGGAAGTCAGGGGCAAATCACTCATCATTTTTGCTTAACCCAAAATCTCTGAACACATTTGGAAAAACTCCACTTCATTGTATATTTCTTCAGGGATATAAACTTGTAATTTATGAAGTTGTGATGCCAAATTTACTGTTACTGCAATAGGTCATAAATCAACAGTCTGAGTACACAGCAGTTTATTGTTGATGCTGAGCCCCAAGAGAAGAGGTAGGCAAAATATCTGAAAGTCTGATTTCCAGGACTGATTTCAGCAAAGAGAAATTTAAATAATCTTCCAGGTTTCATGTCTTTCGTAACAAGGATGCTTCTCTTTTAATTCCTATTTTCCTATACTGGAAATGGGGCTTTATCTGCAAATTGCAGCATGCCATCCTTTCAAGTTTCAATTTCAAGTTTTCCTCTTTCAGATGTTTCACCTATGATGTTTGTATGTGCAGTAGTACTTTACGAATTTATTTAGTTAAAGTGGTTGGTTTTCATTGATTTAAGGTATGAATGCTGTTATTTCAGGGCACCTACTTCCTTTTTCACTAGGAAATGACATTTCCAGACTTTATATGCTCAGCTCCTATTTCCAAAACTGCTGGGCACATCTCAGTCAGAGGCAGTTATATTTTGAAGAACAACTTCCTGTGGAGGAGAATAAAGAGCGATTACCCATTGATTTATTTTGCCTCATGCTTCAGAGTTTGAGAACATTTGTTATATGGAAACAATGACTCTGGTGATGTAACAGGAATTATTAGTGGGTTATGGATGATGTTAAGCTCTTTTTATTCCATATTAATAAAAAAATCAAATGACCTATGAAGCCTTTAACAAATGTATGAGCACAAGTTTAATGCTCTAAACTTCCTGAGGAACAGTCAGTCATGTTTAACTTATGAGGAAAACATAGAAATTGGGCTTTCAGCATCAGAAGATTAAAAATACTACTTTTAATAATGGAATATCTCAGCTGCTTGGAAATAGAAATGTAAATATGTTAAACATATTTAAGAGATGTGGTTCACAATGTTTTATAATGAAATGCAAACATAATACACAGATTTGGTTCACCAATATTGGCTTTTACATATATCAGTAAGCTGAGTCAGATTTTGGAGAGATTTAACTAATCTATGCTTACTCATTTGAGGTTTTGAGAGTTGGTTTGGGGGAAAGAG
>NW_010390332.1:14302-24306 GCF_000710305.1 Buceros rhinoceros silvestris | reverse complement strand
AAGAGTTAGGATATACTATCTGTTGTAAAATGTGGTTTGAATCATTTAAATTTTTTAGGACATAAGGCAAGTAATTTTAATTTTATTGTTCAGATCACACTAAATAGTCTTTTCCATGCTGTATTTGCTAAGTAAATTCTATCGGTGATAAATGTAAGCAATGTGGAATGGAAAAATGCTGAGAATTTGAAACTCGTTCTGCAATGATTTCCCTCCTGATCACCATCTACAGTTTTCTGAGAACTCTCTGAAATGGAACTCCCGACACAGACAGTCACTTATATGCATTACTAACTCATACATTACTTGATTTCTGAGATTTTCCTGAAATAAGCAATTGGGGCAGGGACATTGCTGCTTGAATTTTACTCAAACTAATAAATCAGGACAGAAAATGAAGTCATTATTAACATTCAAACTGCATTTTCACTTCCCTCAGAAATATTTTTTATTATTATGGCTAACTGTGTCAGCAGTCAGACCAGACATAGACTCATTGCCAATTAAAATAAAAATTCTTTTCTTTGATTTACTAGGAGAGACTGAGGGGACAAAATTGTTTTATTTTATTTCAAGCATTTCCTTTCCCCAGGCTTCACCTGATTGAAGTATTGACTCTTGTTGGGTCAGTGTGCTTTAAAGTTATTCATTATTTCACTTGGGTCTGTAATACTTAATTAAAGCTTAAAACAAAAATAAATTGGTTATGTTTGGTGAAAATGTTGTCAGCCAGATGGGATTTTAGCAGCATAATAGAGCCAACAGGTTTGTTTTGTTTATAGGGATACTGGGTGACCTTGAAGCGATCTGGCCAATGTGGTCTCTTTAAGATAAGAACCCAATTTCTTTTCTTCTCTTTACCTGGGTTAGGATTAACAGTTTGCATTGTCAAAAGGATAGTAGTACATGACAAGCCTACAGATATTTCTCACCTTATTTCACTTGCTGTCACTTGGAGCGAGCATGAAGGCACTGTCAGCAGAACTCATACATATTTGACTGCAGCTCTGGTTGTACAGGGAAGAAGGTAGCTTTAATACTCACTCACCAAGATTTGCTACTGCATTTCTTAAAGTCTCATCTTATGATTGAGCAGAAGAATGCTGTTGTTTTGTTGCTCTGAGAGGCAGAATTTAGAAATGGAAAAGTTATTAGATTGAAACAGCCATTTTCTTGTATCCTTAGAACAGAGGGAAACTAGATTGGGAGTCAGGTATTGAAACTCTTCCAACCCTTCTCTCCTTTGTTGGAATGACTGAAGTCCCAAGGACTTTATATTTGTATCATTTAAAACCAGCTAGGCAAGAAAAGCATTCGCAAAATGCCACAAAATACTGTGCCCTATTCTAGACAGTGATAGCTGCTCTGTTATTTCTATACTTTTCAGTTGCCAGTCAGGACTAGGAGCACATTTTCATTCCATAATAAAAACAAAAACCTTTTCAGTAATCAACTCCATTAAACTATTACGTTTTTATCCAAAATTGCAACATACCATAATGCCCTAGTTTACATCCAGTTTCTTTAAGGTTAATTCTCTGTGAAAAGAACTTTCTTTTGATATCCTAGAGAGATTTTTATACCTTTATGAATAACACAGGCACTTTGTTACCTTTTAAATAGTAGCTATGGCCTTGTGAGGTGCTTCCCTCCACCTTCCTCCCTTCCATAGTACAAATGCACTCCCTTAAAGACAGCATCCGGGCTGAAGTTTTCCCCCATTTATATAAAAACAAATGTTACAAATGAATTTTATAAAGGTCATTGTATGGGGGCCAATCTGATATAGATGTTACTCAAAACTGAATACAGGCAAGTGCCCTTTTGGCAAAGCTCAGGTTTATCTCTGGTTTAATATTTGATATATTATTCATCTAGCATTTTCAAGGGGCGTGCTTCAAAAAAAATGGTATGTAATTTCCACTAACTTTTTTTTCCTCCCTGTATTGTATGCTCTTAATATCTAGGATCCAGCTTTCGAAATGTCTTTAGGTATAGGTATTCACTGCAAGTTGAACACTTTTACAATATTTTTAAAAATTCAGCCCCCAATTACTCCGGCACTCACTAGCCTGTAAATAATTACATGGTAATATAGGTTGCTATCCTGCTGATCCTGAAAGACAAACCCTCTCCTTCTACCCTGCTATTTTCAGTGTGTATAATTTTAACACTCAGAACACTGTGAAGACTTGGATTGTCAATACGTACCTTGCTGGCTGGAAAACATCGTCTTCTGCCTCCTGAGACTGCTAAAACTCGGTAAACAGGCTGAGCTGAGGTGCTAACAGACACAGAGGAAATAAATAAAAGGGAATAACAGGATTTAAAGCGGAGTACAGAGAGACAGAAAATGCATGGAAACCTCTTCTCACCCTCCAAGTCTCATGTTTCTGTCACAGGAAGCCTGTGCTGCACGGATTTGACAGGCCCTTTAGTGGCACACATAGCTATCTGGCAAGAGTAGGGGTGTAACTTTGATTTATCTGAGTCAAAAAAGAGCTAGTTTACTGAAGCGTGAATTTACCCTAAAGAGTAGGGATGGATATACAAGCAGAATTCTGTGTTTATATTCCCATTGTATAAGAGAGAATTTCATAGAGATTTTTCTCTACAAACAACATCACATTCAGCAGAGATTCTTAACACAGGAAAGACTTGTACAAGGTATGGAAGTCCATGCCTTTCTTGAATACCTGGAAAAGTTACCAAATATTAAATCTTGTGTGTTTAAAAGGAAGCACTGAGAGAAGATGCAGATGAACATAAACCTAGGTATATATTTTTCACATCTGCAAATTATTCTTTGGGTTTGAGTATGTACTCAGCTTTCTTCTTCTAGAAAATACACAATTGGGAAATAATATAAACATCATACACAAGTGAAAGGCAAAACGCATACAGCCAGCCCAGAAAAATTAAACTCCTGACTGTGGTATTTTTTTTTTAATTATGAAACATTTGTGGTGGTTTAGCCTGTGCAAAATAGATCAATAAATTTGAAATCCATTGTTCAGAAAAAGCTTAATCAGTTCAGGTTTGCAATTGTCATTGACTCAGTAATTACATAACTTTTGATTCTTTCCACTTTTGCATCCCCTCACAATTACTTTATTTCCCTTTAGTGTCACCATATCATATATTAGTTGATAATGACTTTGGTAGGGTCATATCTGGCATTTCATAACCTGTTACCAATTTTGCATCTCAAGCATGGACCTCATGGTACTGCATAATATTAATAAATTAATTTTGATTTTAAAATCTCTAACTGTTTAACACTTGCCTTAGATAAAAGAAGAATTGCTGATCTGTTGGTTGTTTACGAGTCATCAAGTAACAGGAAAATGGATAGTGAGCCTGTGAAGAATTTGGTTCCATTAAACATCTTTGTCACCACTGGGTTTTAGGGTTTTTTATTTGATGCATGATCTTTCTGATAGCTTACTTTAAAATGCATGTAGGTCAATTTTGTTAGTTGTGTTCATTTTCCCCATGTTCATGCAGACAGTGCTTTAACTATCAAAAACTCCTAAACCAGGAAAAAATACATCTGCTTAGGAAGAATACTATCCTCAGCACATCAGAGAGAGTCGCGTGCAGAAGGCTTCAGTTATTTTAAGACAGTACTTTAGTCTAGAAACAGCAAACCTGCTGTGAGAAATTTGATTATTATGGCAACTCGATGCTGGCACAGTGGACAACATGAATCAAGGTGTCAGCAGAGCCGTATGGGCAGTTGTATCCTGCATGCCCAAAGCCTAGCAGCAGTGCTACAGCTGACCAAAGGCTCAGGCTAACACTCCGGTCTTACTCATATTCTGGTTCCTGGCATTATAAATCACACTGTATTGACAGAGGGGTCAGTCCTCTGAAGGCATTGTCATATAATAGGGGATGCTGACATTACCAGTGTTCCCCTAGCAGAAAGCAATATGTGGGTGTGAAGCAGGCTTAGAGTACATAAGCTTTGTACAAACATCATGCTCTTTCTGCAGGTTAATCAGGTCTTTAATAAAAGACCATGGAAATGTCAGCAGTCTGAACAAATAAACCAGAATTGTAACTGAATGTTCATTCAAACAAAGAAATATAACCCCCTTTTTTTTACTAATGTTCTTCACACAGCAGAGGAAATGGATTAGAAATATAATTAGGAAATAAATATTTTCTAAGTATCATCTATAAGGTCAGTACCTACTTGAATATGCATTACACATTAATCTTATAGACATGATCACACTTTAAGGCCTGAAATCCAAATTTTTAATGAAAATTGTGGCTTGGTAAATATATTTAATAAATGGAAGAATTAACTAATTAACCCTTTGTAATGGATTAATTAAGAGATGATAATGACAGAAGGAAAATAAAGATATTTTTTGCTTCAAGGAAAATAGCTGTTCTTGTTGGTCAGAAATATAAAATGTTCTTTAGCCAACATTTGCTTGCAGAGCTGAAATACAACTATGTATAGAAATGTATTTTTCTGATTACTGGATGATGAGACTGAATGGTGACTAATAATACCTGCTCTTAAAAAAATCCCATTATTGTATTTTGAATCCTAAATTAGATATAACCTATTATTTCTCTGGATAGTATTATTCATATGATAATTTCAAGGAGGGTTTTGGCAGGTATTATATTGCATTGTTTCTTTGGTTTTGTTTTCTGGTTTTTTTAATCTGAAAACTGGCTGAGAAGTTGGTTTGCTTGCTTGCTGTACTTATAACACTTCTTTCTCTACTCTTGAAATACTGTAGTAATTGTTTCTCTGGTTTGGTTACCTGTAAAAGAAGGTCAAAATAATGACAGATCTCCTAATCAGTGGAAGGTAGCTACAAAGGCAGGAAAACTACACTTTTTGTCCTCTGCAGGTAGATGGAAATATAGATGGTAAAGCAAGATAGATTAAATTGTAACAAGGAAAATTTACATTTGGTATAAGAAAAACGCTTTGTATCCTCTAATACTGAGGATATAAAGCACTGCAAAAGAAAGCCTAGCCAGGCTCTGGAATTCCCATTTTTTTAAGAAATAGTTAGACAAACATTAGTTAGGAATGACAGTCATGTCTGATCTTTCTCTGGAACAGGAGATAGATGGTGTAACCTTCTACATTCTTCATGTAGAAGAATGAATGTGGAAGGAATCGTGCATTACCTATCCGAAAAGACTGATGAGAAAGGCAAGAATGCATCTCATCATTTTTCACCATATGAAATGATTTCTGCACTTTTTTTGCTTCCCCCCCCCCTTTTTTTTTCTTCGTTTTGATTGTTTCCAGATGGAATGGAACAGGTTTTCCTAATAGCATACCACAGACCTTGCCAAGTTTGATCATACCTGCAGAACCATGACTGTAGCCTCTGGATCTTACCTGTACTCCCAGTTCTGCCTCTGTTTTCACTGCTCAGCTGCAGAGAAGGTTGAAGTGAAGACTTATACTTAGTGATGCAAGGTAAATTCTAACTGTTACTTAGTTTTGGAGTGGCTTCTAGTCTTCTATATGCTGAGCTCTAAACTCTGGTGTTTGGGCAGGTTTTGACACAGGTGTGGTGTAGTGCCAACATGTGGATTCAGAATGGGAGGATGCAGGAGATAGGCTTGAAAGACGAAAGTAGATGTGAGGCAGGTGTGCAGGTAGTTTGAATCACCACAGCCAAAGAAATTGAGGTGTTATTCTAGATGATCGGGTTTTGAATAGACAGTCCTCCAAGATTTCTTGGATACTGAGCAACTTTTAATCCAGTAAATTGTGGAAGCAATAGAAATACTTAATTGTAATCCAGAATTCGTTTGCCACAAGCAAAACAATCGAGAAAGAACAGTTCTTTGACAGTGTTCTTATTCTTTCCCAGATTTTTTTTTATATCTATCGTGGTTATTACAAATGTCAATGCAGGTTGATCTACTTGCCAGAAATTTTTGGTCTAACCATGACAGTCATCTAAATAAGCTCATTAGCGTAGTATTGATGATGCCAGGGCAGTGGAATCTGTCATAGGACGGGACAAAGAGATATTCAGAACAATCTGCAGTATGAATAAAACTATGGCAGTGGGACTATAAGCTGTTGTATATATGGAAGCAACTGAAGGCTGAAATAGGGCTTTTCAAGGAGTCCCCTGAAGTGGGCTGTATTTTGGAGTCATTATTAAAGAGAAACACACAATGAGATCACCAAGCGGGATATGAATTGAAATATAATGTGATGCATTGTGTTGCAATTGCCCATGGAAGACAAATGCTGCATTGTTTACTATGTGTGTATTTTGAAATTCTCTAACGAGTATAAATAATAATCTGGAATGCGTGCAATAACAGATTAAAAACCTGTAATGGCTACATCGTCAGATGGGTATTCTGCTATTGGGTACGAGATCTAGCTCACTGATTACGATCAAAGCTTGTTGAGAAGCGTAAGAAAGTTCTCACCATCATTAGTCTTTGCAGAAATGTATTTGAGTGTCTAACAGAGTTCCTTTTGGGTATTGTCCCTGAACATGTTATGCAGACATTAATGTCGATAGCTTTGCCAGTGTGTTTACGAGAAAGGCCAAAATCTAAAGAGGTACAGACTAAACCAAACCCTTCCTTCCTTTCTTCCTCTCTTCCTCTGCAGTGCCTGTCTCACTTGGATTAATAGCTGAATTTAGTGTCCCTGCATGTTGTACCATGCACAGTAAATTCACACAAAAGTACCAACAATTCACCAAAAACATTGAGTGCTATGCTCTCTTGATTCACCTCAGGTGCACTATGCCTGAGATTTCATGAGTAAGTCTGCTTGATGACTAGTGCAGAAGAAGCGCCATATTACTGCTTTAATTACTTTTAATGAAGGATTATGGGATGTTGATGTCATCACTTTGAAACTTGCCATGTCTATGTGCACTGCCAGGAAGAAGAAAGATGAATGATGCATCATTGTGCCTTGGATAAAATAAATAAAAAAAACCCAACACTTCAAAAATATTATTTGAGGTCATTTTCTATTACATAGGATATGTTCTTCAGAATTTCTTAATGTAGGTTAATAGAGATGATTCAGGAGTGTTCAGCCTGGGTTGGTTTAACACCGAAAAGCAGCAACTTTGTGGAGGAGGGAAAAGAAAGAGACAAAGAGCGTGATTTATCAATGTGCCCTTTGCTATTTGTAACTAAAAAAGAGATGGTTCGACAATGTCTCAAATTTGAAGCTGTGATCTGTCAGCACTGCTGATCTAAGGGAATACTACCACAAAGTAAAAATATATTGGTCAGCAGTTCCAGACTTATCTGTATGCAGGTCATTCCATACTCTTTATATGTGCAACAGACAGATCATTTTGCTGAGTTGGGAGTAAAATAACTTTTTTGTAGTGTTGTCTGTTATCAATCAATGGTTTTAATCAGTTACATGTTTGACTAATAAAAATCCTCACTGATTAATTTAATTTTTTTTAATCCAGCTAACACTTGCTTTATTATAAGGTGATTTTTCATTTGAACTAAATACTTTAACATAAAAATGCAGAGGGTTTTTATCATTTCAGAGGCAGTGAAGGAGTAAAAGGGTGCAGAGAGGAAGGAACACTGACATCTGTCAGGAAAAAGAGATACTACTGATCAGTGTTAGTCTGATAAAAAATTATCTGGAGATTCTGTGACATAATTGTAAGGGCCCACACAGGGTTTTTAAAATTATTATTATTTTAAATTTACTGCCATTTGCCACAAATCGTATTTTTGCAACAATGAGAGATAGGGCTTAATATTATAACACTTCTCCTATGCTCTGTAATAACACTGATTGCACCATCATCTGTAGGTACTCTTACATTTACCAAATAATAAACCTAATGTTTATTTACAGCTTTCTTAGCACCTCAGCTCAAACACATTTACATATACAGACAACCATTCTCTCCGCTTTGAATGGGCAAACTGTGTTATCATGGGCAGTTATGCGCACAGGAATTTGTTCATCGTAACTCTGAGGTGGGCTTTGCTGCAGCTAGCAGGACCCATTACAGTAAACAAGCGATGACATTGAGCTGGCTCATAAGATCCAGATTCTTCACATACGTGTGTCATTGTATCTCGTGGTAGTATCTATGGAGTGGCAAATATGTTATACATATATTCCAGAAACAAGTTTGCAGACTGACTGGAAATACCGAAAGAGCAACAACCCATCTCACAGGAAGCATTTAAGCTGCCATTACTATCAGCAAACTAAATGCGTACTTAGAAAGTAAGCTGTTAAACCTAAGTCTTCTGGGGGGAATGGACTGAACTCTACTACCTGTAGGGTTGTAGCACTTTCTGATGTTAGGCTTCAAAGTGTGACCCTTGAATAAAATGGAGTCTAAATAAATCAGGTGAGCAAAGCAATTTCTCCTGGTCCCCGATCCAGTTTTATTTGTCTTCCTCTCAGTGGCTTAGACTCTTCTAGCACCAAATACCTTTTTTATTTTATGTTCCAGTATCTGCCACTGAGCATGCTGGCTGTTTCTTTAGGTTGAGAAAATGTTCATGCTTACATGTTTCCATCTTGAGACATGCATTTTATTAGACTAGTGACCCCGTAATGTGATTGACGCCCTCAAAAGCCTATCGCTATCATCAGTTCATCCACAGGCCTTGAAACCTAACCAACCACTGCAGGATCAGAGTGATTTGACTTTATGGTTTTCAGGGGATAGAGGCTTAAGGAGAAAACAATCAAACTGACTCAAGATGAAGCAGCCTGGTAATAGATTTTCAACTATGTCAATTAGTGGGTGCTTTGTGAGGACTGTAAGTCACAGGGAATAGGAAACTACACAGTTATTCTTAACTGGGCTTCCTGCCAACTTCCAGCAGTCAGGTGAAACTTCCCTTTGCTCCTCCTGCCCGCCAGATATAGCGATCCATCGTCTAGACATTGACTCTGAGCTGTGTTCCCATCTATGCTACTGATGCTGGGCGACTCACTTTGTATCACAGTCTACCTCTGTGGTCTCTAATAGTAAATGTGTTTTTTCACTGAATCCTTCCTGAGATGGGAAATATAATTCTGAGATCACAGAGTATGTGGTTAATGTTCATGCAACACTAAAAGCAATAGACATGTAAATTATTTCCATGAACAATATTTGGTATTTGGTATTGGTATTGCAGAAAGATCAATTATAAGCTTTTTTTGCATAGTAATAAAAAAAAGCAGAATGTATTTTCTATTCTAATACTTGAAATAATTCTATTAATAACTTGAAATAGTTGTAATACTTGTAGTGAGCTCTTTTTCTGGCACCTAGATAGGAAGTAGTAGTAATGTTTTTGCCACAGACACTATGTAAATGAGAAATACTCCATCCCTGCTGAGGTAGTGTAGCTCTGCTCTTTGCTACCTGATGGTTTAAATGCTTTTTATTAGCTGTAGTTTCTCAAGCCATTCAGCTATTTTGGGTAGCTAACAAATGATCTGCTTTGTGCAAATGAAGAGCATTATTGTAATTAATTACTTTGTGTGTGTAACACTTCCAGCTACAAGTATTTCCTAAGCTTCAGATCACCGTTATGTAAGAGCAGGTGTCACCACTGGCCGAGGTAAGCCAACCACGGAGACAAGTCCTCTCCTATCTTTAACCCCTCTCCCCTGCACCGGGAGACAAAGAGTTAAAAAGCAGAGATAGGAAAAGGAAGAAAAATTTGTGAGACCTCTGAACATTTGGAAAACTGAAACAAAGTTTAATAACACTAGAATAAAATATACTATATGCAGAAGAAAACCAATGAAATAGTAACGGGTTTGTAGGGGATGGAGAAGCAAGGGTTAGCGGTGGATCAGAGAATGAACACCGCACCGTGGCAGGGGTCGAAGATGGTGGCGGCCACGTGGGTTCTGGCAGAGGCGGGACAAAGAACCCGCGGCTGTTACAAAACGCCCGGGCACCACGTGGAGAGGCAGAGTCTGCACCCTCCCACCTATCTGGTCGTGGGGATTGAAGCAAACAGCAAAGCGGCAGTGTAAG
>NW_010390332.1:4378-14202 GCF_000710305.1 Buceros rhinoceros silvestris | reverse complement strand
GGCCACAGTTCTATTCCAGCAGCCCAGGGTGCGGTAGCCACAGGCAACAGGCAAGCAGGTCCTCTGGAGGTTTGAGCCAGGGGGCAGAGCCTGTTAAGTCCCCGGAGCCAAACCACGAGCCTGGAAGCCTTTCCCGGCGACAAGCCACAACCCTGATGAGAGAAATGGAAGGGACAGCCCCCAGAGTGCTAAAAGCGTGAGCCACGAGTGATACGTGCTTCCTAAAGGGACAGGAACGCTCGCGAGAAACTTCTACAACCTATGGGATAAGACAAAACATGACGTGGAAGGGAATACTCCAGTTGGTCAGTTTAAAACAACCTTCTGAACAGGAACGACTGGGGGGTTTTCCTAAACTGGGACAGCAGCAAAGCAGGTGATGAGCAAAAGGAAAACTGCCACTGCCAGATCCAGTATTTCAGAGCACGTACGCTCACACAGTGGACAGGCAGTGCCGCTGCCTCAGCCAGGCTCTCAGCCTCTACTTGTTCGCAACAAACTTGCTGGTTTATTCACTGGAGCCCAGTGCAGATGATGAGCCCTTCTTCTCCTACCTGTGGAGTTTGTTTCTCCACACTGCGATGGGGAATAAACATTTGAACAGATGAAACATCCTGTTTGGGAAAGAAATTGCCTGACTCTGTTCCCTTTGCCTTTAAACTCAGTCATCACTCCTGCCTCAAACGTTGCAGGCTGTAACAGCTGGGGCTGCCTTTAGATGCTGACGATGTAGATTGCAGGCTGATATGAGCCATATGTGAGCTGCTTGCCAGTCTGTACTGGGTCAGGGGTGGCAGCAAAATCACTTTGCCAGGCTTGCTGAGCAGATCGGAACAACGAGGCTACTCTTGTGGGCTCTGTCAGCAGTCTCTGGGTTGCTTTGTCATTGCTCTGTGACTAGCAGCTGCTCTGCAGTGACCCAGTAACAAAGTCAAGAAGCTGATTTGGACCTAGAGCCCTAACTTCATCTGGAAGCTGATCCTGGTGGGCTCTATACAGGTAAGAAGCCTTAAGTAAATCCTAAAGTTTTACTCAACATTGGTGCAAGGAAGACGGCTGCTGTCTGGGACATCGACAAGGGCAGAGCTTGTCCTGCCTGAGGGTGTCCTGTTGGATGGCACTCACTCCTCCATTATGTAACAATGCTTGTCCTTAGGTCAGGACCCTTCAGGTCTGTGCCTCATGTTAGCCTTAGTAGCCTTATGTCTGTAGTACGCAGTGTTCAGGGAAGCACTTGAACAGTTGCTAGCAGACGACTCATATAGCAGAGAGAGGAAACATATAGAGAAGTACAGTAAGATGTAGACAAGCAGAAAGATTACCTCAAAGTTCATGGCAGAAACTGGAAGTACAAAAAATAAAAGCTCAGAGGACAAACTTTTGGTGTGATCACACAGTGGAGATTTTTCATTCCTATTCACATAGGATTTTGTGGCAACATTACGTCACCCTGCCTAAGCTAAGCTCTGAATCATATTTATGAAGTCACTGCAGGTTTCTTATGGTGATAATCAATAGAAACTTCTTTTCAGTCTTATTTCAAGCATTTCCTAGAGGAAAACTATTCTCAAGTGGTCTATCTCATGGGTAATCACAGGAAATTTAAAGTGATAAACATGTTGCTGACCCAGGTACAATGTAATTTCAGGGTGTATTTAGAAAGTCTGGATTGGATTCACAGCAAATGCACAGAGCAAAAACCTCTGTCTGAAAATGTCCAGCAAATAGTTTGATACCTATTCTACAGCAAGATTCCTAAGATAACACTAAGAAATTCAGGATCTGTGGAACACTGTTAGGTGATATTAAAGCCTTGAAATACAAAATGGAAGATGTTGAAGGCAGTAGGTCCTTTAAGAAGTTTTCTGGGTTGTGATTTGAATAAAAGCTATTAAACAGAAACTGATCATTACTGAATATTATGAACTTCATGCTGTGCTAATGTGGTCCCAGTTGGTTTGGGCTAGAACCTCTTGTCATTTTCTGTATATTTAAACTTTTTCAAGCACCCAGCAAACTGGAAATTACCTCTAGCAGAGCAGGCATTCTTGTTCTCAGTTTTCTGCTGAAAAAAAAAGTCAGCAGGTGACAACCAGTGTTACCTTATTGTAGTTAACAAAGTTAAAGTCTTAATCTACAGACTTTTCTTGTGAAAGTCTTAGCATTCTGACACTGTTCCATTTAAGCCCCTTAAATGGTGAATATCGAGGACTGTCAGCTCAATATCTAATGAACTTCAATACAAACTACTTAAGTTCATGTCCTCTTATCTGTGGGATCTTCTTAAGAATTACTGTGTTAGGCATGCAAAATAACAAAAGTAGATTAACCAAAGGCAGTGTCCTGTCTAGCTTCTTAGAAGAGTCTATCAAGCCAGTCTCAGGTGCACTTAGCCAGTGTTTTTCTGTGTTTCTTGGCTAGTGGCATAAAGATATGTATGCCTTGTTTCAGACTGGTAATTTTTTTGTGTGCTGTCAATATATAATTTTTCTCTTAATTTTCAATGTAGACACATATGGCACCCCTTGGAAAAAGCAAGTACTTCTACAACATTTTCCCCTTAGAGCTGAGAAGTGGTCAGCAGAGTGCAATTAAAATTCCCTCCAAAATAATACATAAATAATTACTACTGTATTGGGAGTCAACCTGTATTATAGAGGGAGTCCTTAAGAATTCAGGCTCCTTCATGGCCCCATTGCAACTTCTCCTTAAGGAGAACCAGCCTGCCAGTGTGACAGGGGATTGCATTCAATCAACATCCTACAGTCAAGGTCTCTAAAACTCTGTTCTAGGATGTTATTTCTTACAGTCTCTATTATCAGAAGTTTAAGGGATTGCAGCTTTTTTAATAAACCAGACAGCCCTTTCATTCAGAGATGCCTTATGCAAAGCATTCGTTGAGGAAGCGACACAAAAAAATAAAGACAAACCCACCTCCTCCATGAGAGCACTTCCTCAGTACATGTTGAGGAAACATGTCAAGACTCTCTAAACTGACTTCTTAGCTTCACTGCATGGTTTCCTTTTCGATCACTATCATTTGTGCTGTCTGTGCTTGGTGCATACATTTTGTTCCTCCTTCAACAGCTGATTTATTGGTGGTGAGACCAACTGTGCCTAGTTTACATGAGATGTGTCATAGGAGGACTGAAAAGGTCTGGTTTAATTTAGAAATATTTCAGATGTGAAAATGTTGATTGCAAGTTGGTAGAGCATTGATTTACCTGATTTCTGTTTATCTGGGTCAGTCAAACCTGTTTCTCCCAGGTGTTGAGTAATGTTCCAGTGTAGTAAATGTAATGGAAAAAAAGTAATTTCAGATCATATTTCATTAATTTTGTTTGTCAGAGTCTAAGGGACAATAACCAACATTCCAAAATATTCTCTTCCAGTTAATGAGCAGTGTACCTGCTCCATAACTATCGCCCTGGTCAAACATCAGCTGTGCGGACTCGCTTCTATTCACTGAGCTCTTAGCTTCACTTACATGTTGCTGCACCTACTAACAAAACTGAAACAGCCGTGTTGAATTGTTCTGAGGTACCATGTGGCTGTGAGTTAGAAACAAGAAACTGTTTCTATCATATATGCTGCTTCAGAGAAATTCCAAGCAAGACAAATTTATCTGAGCTAAAATACATCATGCTCCACAGCACCCCCACCCCTCCCACTATCCACCCCCCCCCCCCCCCAAAAAAAAAAACAAAAAAAAACAACACACACAAGAGACAGAGCTTCAAAGGCACCGGATTCCCCTCAAGGAAAAGTTTACAGATGTGGCTGGGCCCTCCCCCCCTCCCCCCCCCCCCCCCCCCCAAAAAAAATAAAAGGAAAGAAATAGACTTTAAGTAGCTGAACTGGCTGCGCTAACTTAAAAGAGAAACTGCCTAGCCATTGATAATAGGAGACATATATATGACTGTAATCTCATCTTGTAATATGCATAAATTAAAAATATGACAGTAACCTACTTTCGGTTATCTACTTTAGGCATTTAAAGTTCCTCTTGTCTTTCTCCCTTGGGCTCTGATTCTTACTCTTTAAGTTCATAGAAGTCAAGACACAAAGGAATAGTGGAATGAAATTCTAAGGACTTGTATAATTTCTATGCATGTGTGTAAAGTAGTAGTAATTTCACTAAAATAAAAATGTTTTCTTCTACCTGAAAATAGGAAGAATAAATACAGAACTGTCCTTGGTGATCTGATTTGCAACACCAAACCAAAAATTGCTTACACACATATTATAAAAATGTTATTAAGTTATTATGGGCAGAGGCCAGTTTAAAGATATCTCATGCTGTTGTTGCTGTTTATACTAGAGAAAGAGCAGTCAGAGCCTTGTTGAGCGAGTTAATGGGAAATTCTGACAGATCCTGTCTCCTCTCCCCAAAATACAACTGGTAAAGTATTTTGCACTTTTACATAGGTGAGTTTGTCTTCCTAAAAGAAACAGTAGGAAAAGGTCTTTTAGTGTACTTTCGAAACCTGTCATGTCTTGGCATTTTGAACAGGGACCTAAGGAAAGAGAGAACTGGCTTCTTTCCATCTCCTTGAAAAACACCCCACATCTGCCTGTGCGTTAACCTTCTAACTAAAGCAACTTGCACACCCAGCACTTTCGGAAGACTTCCTGCTAAAATCCCAAAGTGGTCCATGGCTGTAATGTGTTCTCTGCTCTGCAAAGCCTTAGGGCCCATGCAGGATGTTAGGGGGTCAGGGACCTCTCACCTCGGGGTGAATCTCTGCTTGAGCTGGCAATGATTTAGCATCCATTTCTCCTTTTACTGGTCATGATGATTTTGAGAAATTTCTAGTCCTTTTTAAGCTTAAATTATGATCAAATTCCAAAGTTAAGGGGCAGACATGAATCATGGCACTTTTTTATTTGTTTTATGGTAGTTGTTGTTTGGGGGTTTATTTTGGTTTTAGGGAAAAACAGGTTATGCATGTATATTTATATCTACCTACAGATACTTTGTCCAACAAACTGCTATTTTCATTTGAAATGGTTGTTTTCAGCCATTTAAATTCTTGTAATAGCTTACGCATCACTCAGTGCGGTTCCATCTGATGCAATACTGGAATTTTGATTTTAAACAAGATTTTAGGAAATGGTGTACTAGAAAAGCTTACATTCAAAGATAATTTTACAGTATTAAGCACTGGAAAAAAATAAACTTTGTTTTTAACAAAGTTAAACCTGTTAAACCCCCCTTTGTGCAGAGTATTTATTAGAGTATATGTAATCATATATTCTTGCATTTACAAGAATATATGATTACATATACATTACTCAGCGTTGCAGGTTGAAATTACAGAGGAAGAAATTCTGAAAGTTTTGTGACTTCTGTAGCCTTGGGGAGAATGTAAACTCACCCGAGAGCTACATAAAAGAGTTTGGAAATGGTTTGGCTGGGCTTGTCTGGACTTGTTTGGGCTTTAGGAAAAGAAAACCAGTGAAAAACAAGTTTTAAATTAAAGGGGTGGCACAAAATTGGTTTAATGCACAAAGTAATTCAAACCACAAATTAATCGTTTAAATAGGACAGATGATAGAGAGGAGAGATGTCAATAAATACATAAATAAGTATATACATACAAATATACATTCTCTCCCATTTATCCCACATCCCCAGTTTAACAAACAAAGCCCCCGCCATGTGGCCACTGCCCAAAGCGGGGTGGGGAAGATGGAGAGTCCCAGTATTTTTAACCTCAAAAGTTTCAGTCCGAGAAACTCCTTTGGAGCAAAGCTCCTCACAGTATCTTGGTCCTTCTCTGAGGTGGCTGGCAGAGACTTGGGTTTACCACTCTGCCAGGGGCTGCAGTCCAGCTTCTGGCTCTCCCCATCTGCAGAGTGGGGTACAAACCCGATCTCTGGGGAACACTGTAGGTTTTCCCCTCGCCGGTGGCTGTTCCCTCAGTGTGTTGTTGAACAGCCCTCAGTGGGCTGTTCCCAGGGTGTTGGGGGCTTACAGGTGGGTTGCCCCTTCCTTCTGGTTAAAACTCAGTCAAAAAACCACCCCCACTGGTGATTGGAAAAACAAGAAGGTCCACCTGCATTGCAGAAGAAATCTTTTTACTGCTCCAGGAATTGAAGCAACTGCAGTCTGTCTCCAGTCAATGTTTTCTTCTTTCTCTTGGTCCTGGGCAGAAATCAAATGTGCCTGCACTGGGGAAAAGCCTCAGGCTACGGCTTTTTATACACTGAGACACAGAGGTGCTTGATTGACATGCCTCGGCTCCAACAAGAAGCCAAGAGGATTGGGGCACTCCTTCCACCACAAAAGGCACAAGACAAGTTTTTGCATGCTTAGAGGGAAGAGAAAGGAGGCAGCAGGGGGCTTGGTCCCATCACCACCATCTTAACGCATTACACTCAATGAACAGGAAGAACAAAGCAGAGTCCTCTGTTAGTCTCAAGTGTGTTGTTTTGAGGTTAAATCTTTGCATTGAACCCCAGGAATTTACAAGTGCTGGTACTAGTTCTGACACTAGTTCTAGCTGTTGCTGAATGACACTTAGAAGGAATATTAATGAGAAAAAAAAAGATAATGTATGGGGCAATCTCCTTTCTCACATTTCCTCACAGGCAAGCTCTTAATTTCACTTTTAATGTAATTTTCTTTAAATGTAGAGTCCGTGTGCATGTGTAACAGAGTACGTTTTTCTGTTAGATCGACAGAATGCAGGGGCAAACCTGCCTCTATAAACCCTGGTGCGAATTAAAATTTGTGACCTGACTAAGTGCTTTCTTTAATGGCCATGATACCATATATTTAAAGACACATTTTAGAATGCATCCAGATCTCTTGAATTAGCCTATTTCGTGGTTTCTAATGATTACAATTTAGTAGTGTATGGTGCTGAAAGTAAATCAGATTATGTAGCTCTTTTAACCCAATGTGGGTTAACTTAGAGGTGAAGTTGTAAGTCCTTGTAAGTCCTGAGTCTGATATTTTTATACTAATTCCTATGGCAACAAAATTAATTGCTATTCCATCGAATGTGACCTTCTCTTCATTAACTTTAGTGTGCCTTCATGCTTATGTTCATAACTGAATAATGGTCATGATTTTGTCAGCTCTGCCTTGGCAGAATTTGACCTGAGCATTTAGGAGATTGAAAACTATCAAATCATTGTTTTTCTCCTTATTGCTCAGTAATATAAGTTATCATAGCACTATTCTGAGGATGTGGAAGTTCGTGGCATGAGGACCTTATCTGCTTTTGCCATAAAGTAGTTGTGTTACAAAGAAGATATAAAAGATGTGCCAGTTTTATTGTTATTTTTATTTTTTCTTCTGATACTAGATCATACACAGGAGTAGCAAGGTCTAGCACTTCTGCTGCTGATGGTTTCTTTTGTGGGAGACAGAATGAATTGAGAGTTCATCCTTGGCTGGGTCTGTTAAAGCTCTGTCATGGATTTTGTTTGATCTGTATGGGAACTCTATAAGGTGGTGAGTCAACAGCTACCATGCTTTTCCAGCTGTGGTTCCCACTATGGTATCTGGTGATAACTGAAGACTGCTGACTCTGGCAGAAACCCATCTGTGATCGTAGATGATGTTGCTAGTGGCACTATGGCATGTACCGAACCTTACTGCGAGTTGCAGGAAGGGTAGCATGGCCGGAAAGTCTCTCTTGGCTACCCGCCGCCACCCCCCGCCCCCAGATATCTCAGTGCAAGGAGAGTGAGGCCTCTTCGCAGTAGCAATGTGCAAAAGAATAGCTGAAAACATTTCAGAACCTAGCTGTTGAACTTACAGTGACTCAGATTTTATACTGCTCAAGGAAGATATGGTTTTGTCAGTCCAATTTAATTAGACTTCACGTTGAACCACAAGGGTTTCTAAACTTTGAGATAGTCTCTCTACATTATTATTTATTTTTTTAAATTACAATATTTGAAACTCCTTAGATTTGCCCTTCAAGTTTGAAACCTTTAGGGTATGCTGTGGTCATGTTTTCTATTTCTCTGCATCCAAGAGTACTATTTAAGGAAGAAACAAAAGGAAAGCTCAGGTTCACAAATATTAGCTGGGCATTTAGAAAGTATCCTGGCTTTACCTGGCTGTTACTATTTTTATTAGGGTTGTTAATGGAGTATTTTTTAGGATTATTATCTACAAACTTCAGAAATTGTTTTGGTGAGTTGTAAAAACATGGTAGGTCGATCTGAGTATATGTTGCACAGAATCATTCTCTAACACTTTCACCTCCTCCAGGCTACTTTAAAGGGAGTACTTTAGCCAGGCAGTGAGCAGGAAGCTTGCCCTGGCCATAATGTAGGCTGTAAGTTCTTTATTCATAAGTAGGGAAGTCAGGTTTCACATTTCTCAGGTGGTCTATTATATTTGATACGAAATTATAAGAAACAAGGATGAAATTATTTTCATGATCATAGTAGCATATTATCTACTGGAAACAGACCTTGATAAGAGTCAACAAAGGATGATTTATAATTTTTTAGGCTGTTTTTAATTTATCAGCTGACAGTTTCAACATATTTCTCTAACTAGTTGTACTGTAACTTCTGGAAAAAAAAAATCTACCCCCTTCCATTCAAATTCTGATGGGAGATGTGTGAATGTCCTTGTGCATGTTCATAATGTTTCCACACAGATTCAAAATGTTTGTTTAAAAGCTAGAAAGGTCTGGTCTTCAAAGTTTGGAAGAACTTTACTGCTCGTACTGGTGTGGAGAGATTTATCATACTAATGTCTGTAAATACCTCAGGGAAATTAATGCCTTTCGAGTAAAGGTGTCGCCATTTGAAAGAACCAAAAGGCAGCAAAAGCAACAATTTGCTCTTGGAGGAGGTTCCTCTGAGAGGCAAACAAAAGAAACTAAATGTTCAAGCTGGAAATGAATGGAGGGCTTAACACTGTCACTTACAGCTGCGAGCAAAGACGCAGGCTTGAATAGGGGGAACAAAAATTAATGTCATTGAAAAACAATGAAAACCACAAATCATCACTTAAATTTGGGTAGGACAGAAAGAAAGAGAGAACAATGATCTTAAATACATAAATACATATACCTTCCCTCCACTCTTCCACCTACTATGAGCCCTCATCCCTGGTCACCAATGGAAGTGAGGGGGAATAAAAATACAGGATGAAAAGCAGTCCTTTTAACCTCTTGCATGAAATTCCAGGATGATTTTGGGGACAAATTTCCTCTGCATGGGTAGTTTCTCTCTTGCTCCCACAGGAGATGGCTCAGCAAGGCTGTTTTCCATCCCATGTGGCAAGGGCGTATGCATCCCTTGGGCTGCTGGCTTCTGCACTGCGCTCAGCCCGGCTGCAAGACTTAGGAGTCGCCGGGTTTCCAGGAGACCTTCTGGGTCTCTCTCTGCATTCCAGTGGGGCCTTCATTCTCAGCATTCTCACCTTTTTCTCCTCTCTCGCCAGCAATTACTCTCAGCGCAAGGTTGGGGGGGGGAGGGGGGAGGGCTTGAGGTGCCTGCCTCCCGGTGCTGCTTATTTCCAACCCTGCCAGTAATCAGCAAACTAAAAAGTCTTCCTGCCAGAAGGAAGATCTTTACTGTTCCAGTGTAGTGAAGAAAAGTTCTTGTTGCTGAGGTGACTGCTTTAGGAGTTCTCTCTTTCTGAACTGAAACTGTGTGCCAAAAGAACCAAGGTGCGTTTTATAGCGTTATTCAAAGAGGTGTTGATTGACACAGCCTGGCTCCAGGGACGGGAGCAAAATTGGAGCTGGGGCTGAATTTCACAACAGGGGCCGGTACCCCTTCCCCCATGCTACCTCCTTTTGCACCCAAACAAGGGGAGAACAGTGCACACGCACACGGTGCCG
>NW_010390332.1:0-4311 GCF_000710305.1 Buceros rhinoceros silvestris | reverse complement strand
TGCCAGAAGGAAGATCTTTACTGTTCCAGTGTAGTGAAGAAAAGTTCTTGTTGCTGAGGTGACTGCTTTAGGAGTTCTCTCTTTCTGAACTGAAACTGTGTGCCAAAAGAACCAAGGTGGGTTTTATAGCGTTATTCAAAGAGGTGTTGATTGACACAGCCTGGCTCCAGGGACGGGAGCAAAATTGGAGCTGGGGCTGAATTTCACAACAGGGGCCGGTACCCCTTCCCCCATGCTACCTCCTTTTGCACCCAAACAAGGGGAGAACAGTGCACACGCACACGGTGCCGGAATCCTAAACCACAACAAATGGAATAAATACTGAGCCTCAATGCCAATGTACCCGTGTGTTACAGCTGTTGGGATTATATTATGGTGTGGTTCCAGGCAAAAAGGTTTGTCTCTGCAAAGGAGATGATCGTGAGTCCTCAGCCCTGTTGCTGTCCCTGAAATTAGTCAGGGGATATCCCTGTAACAATGGCAGTCAGTTGCAGCTTCACTGGATGCCCTGCAACACAGGGCATCAGCCTTGCAATGTTGTGGGCTCTCTCACGTGGGGCAGAGAGCATCATCACAGTGAGAGGTTTACATCCTGTTTTAATCATACTATGTGATCCTGCTGGTCCACAATAGTATACAAAACGCAGATCTGCACTTGATTCTGAGTTTTGAGACTTATGCTATTGAAAGTACAACAGCTGAGTGTCAACGTGTATCAGGGTGAACACACGCTTCAATATGCTTTTTAATGGATATAATAGGTAGCATTCATGGCACTCCCAAGGACTATCCTTAGTACAATGATGTGAAAACTGAGCTAGAGTTTTCTATCAGTTTTCATGGACAGAGTAACATGATATAAGATAACATGAGATTCTTAGTGGAAATGAAAGAATAAAACATCTCTTGTTCCCAAGTATTGGAAAAATTTGTTTCCTTTTTGCATGGAAATGTTCTAGCATTGTCATCCTGCATTTCACATAAACCTGCAGCAATAGATCAAACAGGTGAAAATTTCAGATAAATCAATGGGCTGAGGACTATTTTATTACTGATTACTGATGGCATCAGACATTGAGGTCTGTTTTGCCCAAGGCAACAGAGGGCTAAGATTTATGACTTCGGGATGGTTTTGATAGTTAAGTTTACACTTTTGATTAAACAATCTGATGGACAAAATCAGGCATTGTTGTAGAATAATATATTTTCAAAACCTCTATATTAAATTTACAGTGACTACCCTTTGCTGGAGGAACTTAGAGTCTTACTGCCAAAAAGCAGCGGTAGCGTCTAATGAGGGCAGTCCTCCTGGCAGGTAGTTCATGGGCAGGATAGCTCTGTCAGGTTGCCAAAGGATTTTGGTTCTTCCTGGTCTAGCCCAGACTCATGATCTGCTGTTTTGCTTTCTCTCCTTGCACTCGCACAACCTCTTCACTCACGCCAGTCCCTTGTCACTGTTTGCACAAGAATTCTGGTTCTGACATGAAGTCTATAGTCATACAGTCTATTGGACTATACTAAGCCCTTGCTTAAATTTCTTGTGGTCAGGACAGTTGGTGCCATTCTTTTGCACAAGAAAGTTTTTTTTTTTCCTGATGTGAAAGAAATATGTTCTTGGTTCTCTTCTCTATGTGTTGTGATGGAGGCATCCCTTAGTGCAGGTTTGTGGCTTTCTCATGGTAACAAGTGTTTCTCAACATTTCATGGCTCTTTTTGATGACTACTCCAGGAAAATACACTGCTTTTAGCTCTTTCAGTGATCTGAAATGGACAAAAAGAGATGGTGTGGATATACAGAGTTTAAATGTTAGCTGTATGTAACAAGTGGGGAAGAAAGAAATGGAAAGAAGGATAAGAAAATAAAGCCCATGTATTGTGGAAAAGCATATATCTAACAACTTGAGTTAAGTATGCCATGCAGTTAAATTCTTAGTCATTGTCAGGATCAAAATTTGATCTACCCTTTTTAGATCTACCTCAGGAAGAATATCTGTTCAGTGCCATCCTAGTTGTAACTGTATGAAAGACTTGATGGTTTAATCAAAAAGTAAAGTATTAATAAGCAATTTTTATAATTTTAAAATAATATTTTCCTTACATGATCAACAATAGCACTTCAGACTCTGAGACTCTCTAACCACCAGCCTCATAGCATGAGGAAAAAAGTCTCTTAAGTACTGAACTGATGAAGAATTGGATTTCAAATACAGTGTTCTGAGCAGATTTTCAAATATTCTGGTATTCATGCATGAATGTTTGGAAAACATGGAAAGGTGGAACAAGTGACCTGCCCTGATGCTAAATGAGCATGATCTAAGACATCTGATGAAACCAAGAAACAGTTATCAATTAGCAACAGTTTCAGGAAGCATTATATCATATCAAGACATCTCAGGGTGCCTTTATAAATGAAAAAAAATACAATAATTTAATAGCTCAGTCTGCTGTGCCAAAAGAATGACTCAAAGCAGAAGAAAAAAAAAAAGTATGAGCCATAGTTTCACAGTTGCACCAGTCTGCAGGAAAGCATCAATTTATTTCCAAAATATTTTTGCTGGGAGAGTGATGGAAGATTTCACTATAAAACTCAAGTTAACTGGAGAATTAAGGACATCTAGCTTTTTATTCCCCATTTACTAGCACTGATTTTCATTCAGTTTTCAAAAGGCCCAAAGACAGAAACCAAGTGAATGACATGAGCATGTATTTCATGCATATTGGAGCAGAAGTTAGCTGTTGCAAGGAGGAAGTGGTTGTAGGCTTGTAGTCCTCTAGTAACTCAAGGGCAGATGCTTCACAGTCTGTGTTGGGCCTCTCCAGGGGTGTGGAAACAAGGCAGGTCAGGAAAGGTTTCAGTTTTTCCCCCAAAGTTTGAATTCTGAGTGAAAATTCAAAATGCCTCCATTTTGATAGGCTTTTGCAGGGTTTCATGAGATGCTGCAGTTACTTTTTTTCTCCATATGGTAGGCTATGTTTTGTGGATGAACGATGTTGCCTTAATATTCTCTCACTTTTCCTTGTTGAAGGCTTGCAGTGTACTGGAGACCATAGAAGAGCAGCTCCAGGAAGGTTGGTGACTACATTAACATTAGCGGTGATCACAGTGGCTAGAGCACTGAAGACACTAGTATTCAGTCCCTTTCTCATCCAAGTTGGCAACTTTTCCCCATGTGTGCTGTGCGTAAGCTATGATCCTCTGAAAGTGTATAAATCTGTCTAAAAGCCTGGAAATCAAATGAAAAAAATATTATGGTGGGCTTAATTCTGCTCCTTGTGTGCTGAACACAACACCACCTAAACTCAGTTTTAATATGCTGAAGCAGAGCCTGAAGCTGGCAGAAGAGTACGACTTTGGCTTCAGTTGCTGAGATGCCAGAAGAGATTGGAAGACCTTGAAATTCTTCCAAGAAGTCACTTTGTCCTGGATGGAAACTGGCATTTATCAGTGCAAATGATAGTGGTGTATTTTAGATGGCATCAATATTGATTTGTATATTATGCAAGCTTTTAAATATGATTTAAGATAAATCTCAGCTTCAAT
This sequence comes from Buceros rhinoceros silvestris, assembly GCF_000710305.1. Taxonomy (NCBI): domain Eukaryota; kingdom Metazoa; phylum Chordata; class Aves; order Bucerotiformes; family Bucerotidae; genus Buceros; species Buceros rhinoceros. The sequence goes on along the minus strand of NW_010390332.1, from coordinate 770 downwards.
TTGTCCACAACACATTGATTTAATGTTAATGTTTCATATGTTGCTTTTCCTTGGTTTATGGAGGCATCCTAAATATGCTTCTCAGTTCCTTCTATCAGGCATTCATGAAAGCTGCACAAACACTTGTGCATGTGATTAAGTATTCAAAAGTTTAATTTATGCTATCTGTCAGGTAGCTTCAAATGCAATTAATTTATGGTGGTAACTAGTGTTCATCTCAAACTCATTATTACCCCTTCAGGTGCATGCACTTGACTTACTGTTTTCCCAAGTCTGATGAAGACTAGGGGAATGCTTGATGAAGATCTAACAGAACAGTTCAAATAGGATAGTTTTTTTTTATCAGTTCTATAGGGTAATTTCTTGTATTTTGCCTCTTGGGTACTTTAAGCAGAGTCCTTGCTATGCTAGAGAGAGAATTTCCTACTTGATTTGTAAATAAGTAAGCTATAGCAGTTCTTGCTAGGTGAAATTGCACCGAGTATCATTCTACTGCGTGTGTCTCCTTGCTCTTGCTTGGTCTGAAATTGCAGCTGCTTCCGAGCTGTGTCTGAATCCTGACGTCCAGATCTCTAGGGCAGCGCTGCTGTGTCGAGGCAATATCATTTTGGAGAGAGGGTGAAAATGCTTCCCCAGCAGGTTGAAGCTGAGCAGAGGGGAAGGGGCTGGGTTTTCCTTCATCCAGGAGGTCGATGTGGCCGCTTTGGGAGAGCGGGATCATCGAAGTCAGCGGTGCCGGCGGGCGGGCGTGGCGGGGCTGTGCCCGCCCC
>NW_010390331.1:25314-27240 GCF_000710305.1 Buceros rhinoceros silvestris | reverse complement strand
CCCTCGACCCTTAACACAAAGGAAGTTGCTTGTCTTTATTTCATTTATAGACAGAGTTGATTCAGGAACTAGATTTAATCTGCCCTCCCTCTGTCTTAAGACACCACTTTTAACTGCCTGCTACTTGCCAAATTTCAGCATTCAGTCTATGTATTTTCAGGAAGCATGTCTGTCTTGGACTGGGCATTTCAGGAAAGTCTCATCTGGAAGAGTTCAGCTTTTTTGCAAGGATGAGACAGAAGGAAAAGCATCAGGCTTTTTCATGTCAAAAAATAAACTCTTGATCATTTCACTGCCAGTTAATAGCCCTTCTACACCTTCTATGCAGATAATAATGCTTTGAAGAACTTTGAAAATGCAAAAATGGGTATTTGAATGTGTATGGAGATCCTGAAAGTAATGACACTGATTTTAAAATGTTTTAAAATAATTCTCTATGACTAGTGCATGGCATCACATTTATCATTGCAGATCAATGACCGCTGACTGTTGGGTTGGCAAAGCACTCTGTTGTACTGATGTGATTTGTCATTCTTGTATCTTAACTGTACACTGAGATACAAAGCATATCAAACAATCTTAATTATATGGGTAGATGCAGGCAAACTAGTCAGTTGTGTATTTAATGCAAAATATTGCTTCAGTTCTGCTTGCACAATCTCCTTCTACCACCTAGTTATTTGTGATTTTGTCTCACCAGCTGACACATGTAAGATCTGAGATGAGTCCTTGATGAAACCCTTCCGGGTTATTGCATTGTAACATGCACGCCACAGCCATGGACCTGGAAGGAGGTGTGGGTGCAGGGAATGCGACCCAATGATAGCACTTAAGACACAGCTAGTATATCCGTCATTTGGAGGTGTGACACAGCCAAGTCCTCTGATATACCTTCCAGAAAAACACGTGATAACCACAGGGTAAGCTGGAAATGGTACTGCATGATAAATCCAGATCTTTGTCTTTCAGAACAGCTTCCTTGGCTCTTCCTGTGCAAGACACTATACTGCTGATTGCTGCCGCTCACCATTAATCAGGAGAATCACGACGCACGGCAGAGTTACACCATTTCCACGCTCACCCTAGAGCTAGTTTCAGCGTGCTTTCACAGGAGGTCACGTAGCCGCGCTGATTCAAACAAAACGAACTGTTAACTTGTCTGTTTTGTGTGAAATGCCTCTCCTCACTGCACACGTGGGTAGTCCATGACTTGTAACTAAGCAGTGGCATTTTCCTTTCCTGCTCATTCAATTTCCACTGCTTCCTGCCACGTGACTCACACATTTGCATTACTGCAAGACTGCTGCATGAGCCTTAGAAGGGAGAAGGCACCCAGCTCCCAGTCATCACATTTTGTGACAGTCATTTCAGGATAATTATTAATGGCATTAGCCTGGTGGTAATGATTTCAGAAACTTTTTTTCTTGTTCATTTGATCTGTTTCAGAACCAATATCGGGGGGGCATGAAAAAGTTTGCTTCTTGCAGACACAGTTCCCAAGGTGCTATAACCCAACAACAAAATTATTGCTTGCTTTTGGAAACATGGGATGCGGTCTTTTTCATCTACCTGTGTCAGAAACTACCCTTTCTTTGGGAGAAAGTACTTATCCTCAAAACCACGTTCAAGTCTTAAAATCAAACATTCAATGAAACAGCAGGGAGCAGCAAGGACTGGCCTGGATTCTAACAGTTAGTTTACTTTATGTATGGGTTATTTCAGAAACGCTTGGAGAAGGTTGCTATACAATTGTAAAAGAAAACTTGTTGATTCTACCCTGAGATACCACTATGAATAGAGATACGTACAGGTGTCCACTCGCTGCAGATTCCTCATCCGGATGATCCTTACAGTCAGCAGGTAGCAGGGAGAGGTTTCTATCTGCAGGTACAAAACAGAGTATGGGTGAGTCTTCAGCGGGAAAGA
>NW_010390331.1:10958-25189 GCF_000710305.1 Buceros rhinoceros silvestris | reverse complement strand
GCAGACTAACCGAGTGCTACAAAACAATACAGTTAGTAAAAATTTTGTGTCAACCATCTCACTATTTTGCAGATGAAAATCTGCAACATAAGCTTCTGCTGTTAAAGAGGTCTTGTTTTAACATTTTCACAGAATCACAGAATCACAGAATCATCTGGCCGGAAGAGACCTCAAAGATCATCGAGTCCAACCGTTGCCCTTACACTGCCAGGGTCCCTACACCATGTCCCTCAACACCAGATCCACACGATTTTTAAACACTTCCAGGGATGGGGACTCCACCACCTCCCTAGGCAACCCGTTCCAATGCTTAATAACCCTCACTGTAAAGAAATTTTTCCTGATATCCAACCTGAACCTCCCCTGGCGCAACTTAAGGCCATTCCCCCTCGTCCTGTCATTTTCGACATAGGAGAAGAGATTGACCCCCACCTCCCTACAACTTCCCTTCAGATAATTGTAGAGAGCAATAAGGTCCCCCCTAAGCCTCCTCTTCTCCAGACTGAACAGTCCCAGCTCCTTCAGCCGCTCCTCATAGGACAAGTTCTCCAGACCCTTAACCAGCTTCGTTGCCCTTCTCTGAACCCGCTCCAGCACCTCAACATCCTTCCTGAAGTGAGGGGCCCAAAACTGAACACAGTATTCAAGGTGCGGTCTCACCAGTGCTAAATACAGGGGGACAATCACTGCCCTGCTCCTGCTGGCCACACCGTTCTTAATACATGCCAGGATACCATTTTATACATTTCACTGTCTTTGCTATATTACTCTGAAAGTCTACATGGCTCATCATAACAGAAAAGAAAGGGATAAATCCCTGGCAACTGGTTCTGTCTGTGAGATGCTTGCAAAACACCTTGCTCTGAAGCTGTGGAGCTCATCTCTACAGCATAGCTACAGTAAGTGTCATGAACAGAGTAAATGCACTGATGAGCACCATGGTGGAGTTGTCACAATACCAGCAGTCTTCCTCAAGGTTATAGTCAGTCCCTTAGTAACCACCCATGAGGTCCCACCACACTGAAAGGAGTGCCGTGGAGAACGTCTGTTTTCACTGACTCTGACAGGTTAAACCCAAAGTGCTGCTCTGAGAGAGGTGTTACCGCCTTCTGCTTCAAACACATGGATTTCTCTTTTCCCCCTTTACAATTCTAGGGGGAAAAACAGTAACAATAACCTGAACTTTTAAAAATCACAATTATGAGACAAACCAGTGGCTGAGAATTGCTTACAGATGAGTAAAACAAGTCTCTCCACATTTTGTGACTGCAGGGACCTCTTTCTGTTTGCTATTAAAGGATAATATGATTGCCTTCTTCTAAGGAAGGCGATTTCCTTGGGCTCATTCCATAAAGCTGTCTCTAGCTCAGTCCCGTCTGCAAAAGGCTGCCGTGACAAAGCTGATAAATAAATCAGCATTTCCTGTAGCTGTGACACACTGTCATTTCCTCACACTCTCAGAAACATTTCCACCTGCATAAGTGGTTACAGCAGAGTGCTCCAAATTGTTCTTGTGGACAACTGCTATTTTTATCAACTGATTTCCTCTCATTCAGGAGCATCCTTCTATTTCTATAGCACTTCAGAGACTTCCTATAAACAAGCAGACAAAATAGATGTTAAGGCAGATAAAGACAAACTGGAAGAACCTCACTTAAACAATGTGTGTAACGTTGCCAATTTTTTTTTGTTTGTTTTTTAAGAGAACAGAGCAAAAACAACTTTGTTTGCAGATGGAAAGACAACTAGGCATTCTTTGTAACAACAAATTATTTTTCCAATGTGTGTTCAAAATCCTTTCTTCTTTCTCCTAACACATCATGTTATGTTAAAATGTTTTTGCTGAGATCTTTAAATGATTTCTGCTTTCACTCCTCCTGTATGTGCCTCAGGAATGCTTTGTTTTCTTCCTTTTTTTAGTACTTTGTGAAATGCACCCTCCACAATCTACCCACCTTCTATTTCAAACGTTCTCAAAGGAGAAAAATCCTAATGGAAGATGCAAAACTTGCAAACAGCAACTGATGAAGGGGTATGTCCGTGCGAGGACACTGGTTCATGTTTCAGGAACAGTATAGCCTTATTAACACAATTCTCCACCCAGTTAATTAATATATTTATCTTCTCAGCCGGGTAATTAGCAAAGGTGGATCACCACACTCACATGTTAGGAATGAGCTTGGACACCTCAGTGTATCCCCTAGAAGGCAAAACCTGGTTATTGGGCAGGATCTGCATAAGCATGGGGCAATGCTTGCAGCCATTTATCTCCGGAGCTTGTGCAAGGTGCTGCCAGCTCCTGGGTCAGCTCCAGCTCTGCTGCCTCAGGCAAATGGCATCGCTCGAGTGAGAACCAATGGATTCAGTATTTGCAAAGCAGTTTGAGATACTTAGATAGGAGATATTAAGAAAATGTATGGTGTTCGGGATTTTTAATTATTACATATTTCTACCATCCGATCACCTGTCTCCTGGTTCCCACGTAGTGACTTTGTGCAGTGTTAGCCTAATTTCCCCATCTGGCGTGGCGAAATCACTCTTCAGAAATGGAAATTTCACAAAAACACTGACAGAAGTTTCACAAAAGAAAGACAATGGCTTCACAGAAGCTACAGAAATCAGGACCTGTGCTGGCACTGCGGTAGAGGCAGGCGCCACCAGCAGGTTACCTGAGGAAGAGGAAGCAGCCAGGCATTGGCTGTCCTGGCAGCCCTTGCATCTGCCAGTGGAGGAGGTGAAGACAACAGAGAGCAGCAATCAATCACCTGGTGATCAGGTCTCGCTAGCTGTACTGCTCCCAGAGGATTTGCTGTTTTAATTAGTTCAGTAACTTACTAAACAAAACAGATGTATTAAAATAGCAACAGTGACAACCATAACACGATGTACTAGGGTCTAGTTAGGCAAACAAAGAAAACAGCAGCTCTGTGTGCATAACGCAAAGGAGAGAAGTTCTGGTTTTCTGCTTACTTAAAACCTATTATGATCTGTTATCTCTTTAACAGCAACGAAACCCCCAAAAAACCAACCACCAGGCTGCTGCTACATCATGATGTGTCACATACGGAAAGATTCCTACCACAGCCTTAAGTGGTGGAAGACTCCAGGAAGCATCCTGCCCCGGGGCCCACAGGATATATTACAAACATTTAGCACTGTCACGGTGTAGCTTTGCTTTTGATAGAATGAAGATCAGTGTAGTCACTCTGTGACTGTTTCACCGATCGTCAGTCTGTTGGCTGGTCTTCATTTTGGTACCTCCCAAATTGTGCTCCCGTGTGCTTCACGTACGCGCATGCCTGCCATATAGCAGAGTGCAATGCCGTTGCACGAGCAGGGTGTACACTGCTCGTTTCTTGGTACTCTCAGGGAAACAAAGCTTTAGTGAGATTTTTTCTGAACAATAGCTCCATCGAATGTCGAGCAGACTGCGTAGTCTTTTCTTCCAACTTTCCATTGCTTCCCATAAAAGAGAGTAACATGGTATGATGTACTTGGCACCAAGTTACTGTGTTGGCGGAGGTAAAGGATTCCTCTGCCATGTGAATGATTCAAACTTTCTCCCCCCCAGGTGTGTAAGAATTTGAAAACAGAAATTTCTCTGTCATGGCGATGCAGGCTGGCTACATTCCTGACAGATTTGTGCCTCTGCAGACCTATCCCAGCCCTCTGCAAAGTCATGCTTGTATTCTGATGTAAGTATGTGAGGCATGCATCCATCTCAAGAAGTACTGTAAATTACTCCACTAGTTTAGTTGTATAATACATCCTGTCACATCACAAGTGGCTCTGGAGCTCCAAAATGACAGTATTTCTTAACAACACAAGAGTCCGTGAGACGAGGTTGCCTAATCTTCTTTACCTTTTTTTACTTTTCTCTCAATATCTTTCTTCAGCCTTGAGGCTTCTTCATCTAACAGACTCTTCCAGCATGAGCTATTGCTAGCAGCATCTTCCCAGCTTGCATATCAATGGTACAAACATGCACCACTCCACCATGCCTACTGTAGACTATCCGAGTCTCACAATTCCACAAAAGTCACATGATGCTGGGTCAATGCATATTTTGATTTTCAGTATTAGCTCCTTGTTTTACTGAAGATGTTCAATCAGCTGGCAGAATATTGTAACTTCCTTCCCAAAATAGAGAGTATTCATTCAAAAACGCTGATCCAGAGAGGAAAAATTACTTTTGAACTCCAAGGGCAGCCAACGCAATATCAGTCTTGATTGTTGCCCTTTATAGAGTGGCATTTATTACAAAGCAGACATAAGGTAACATACAAATAATGCAGAGATCCTGAAATTCTTCAGTGTGTGTCATGAAAACAGTATCATCACCAAAGCAGGTTCTCAGCTGTTGCTTTTCTACACGAAATGTAGAATGCCTTCCATCTGGTTTTGTGAGGAGGTGGCCTTTGTCATGTCAGATGAAAAATTGTGATAAGGAAACAGAGAAAATTATGTGCCACAGTGTGTTAGTACCACTACTTATTTCAGTGCAACCACAGTGCATGCTGTTCTACAAGCCATCATGCAAAGATCAGACGAGTTAAAAGTACCTCCAGGACAATCAATTTACTTTTTCAGTGGTTGAAAAAGGCCATTTGAACAAACCAACTTGAAAAAAAAATGTTATCTATGACAACCATGAAAAGAGCTTCCTCTCCACCCACACATTTTTCCTGCAGTCACCTGATAATAATGCCTCCATCCATTTCTATGTCATCAGCTGGCACGGCAGTCTTTCCTGGCAAAGACAGCTTCCTTGCATTAACTAAGGTCCCCCTTCATTCCTGGCCCAGAGAAGCATTCTGCTGAGAAGAAGTCACTCAGAGGATGTCACCAGGACACTCCTTTCTTCACCTCCTGGTGATAACTTAACTAGACGGCAGCCAGGGACCAAATCAAAAGAACTAAAATACTTTGTATTTAGAGTGGGTGGTATGTGAAGAAGCATGTATCTTGAGCTGTCCGAGTGTCAGATCTCCTTAGAGAATGTGCAGCCTCAAGTTGTTTACGGTGTAATTGGGATGCTTCAGACTGTGAACATCACTCAGCCAACTAGAGCCTATCTCCCAGTGCTGTGGGATGTGCCAGGGGACCCCAATGGAATGCTGCCTGGGCTGAACACGGTCAGCTGTGGTACTGGACCATGTTTCTAGAGCTCTTCCTCATTCTTGACAAGCCTGGGCTCCATGCTGGAAAAGCAGACACTCTAATTACTTCCTTCCTTCACCTCCTCCAGGCACTGGGACTGTGGCTCCTCCATTGACAGCTGCAGAACTGCACAGCAGGGGCTGGGAGGTGCTGAGGACCACTGCTGCCACCGGCTGTTTTTCACAAGCCATGTGTGTCATGGTTTTTATTAGTAACATTACTTCTAATCAGACTGCCTTTTCACCAGAATTAGCAGAAGTCTGGTTGCGTGTCGGTTACTTAAAACCTCCCACAGCTGGATGGAAACACCCCTTTCATTCATATGGCCACAGTTACCCTGGTTTCAGCAGGGAAAACCTCTCTGTCCATGGAGGCATGATGGGTATATGCAAGGCCACAAGAATTGTATCCTTCAGATTATTCCATCCATCATGGGACTCTAAACACTTTTGCAAAATAAGATTGTGCACATGATACTCGTGCTTAAAAAACATTTCCAAAAAGCAGAACTTCAAATATTGATATCACAACGCTAAGTGCACAGTGATCCTAACTTCTACAGAGACTTACTATTTGACTGATAACTCAGGCCTCTCAGTACTGTTAGCACTGTCCTCTGTCTCTCAGTATTTCCAGATGTTTAACCAGATTTTTTCTGATTTTGAAGAAAACATTCAAAAACATAGAGCCTTCAACTGCATGTTCAAAATTATTTCTATATGTAGAACTGTAGCCAGGGGAATAGGATAGTCCATCTGTGAAAACACAGAGCCCTCTTACATTGCTCTGCCCTTCCCAACCAGAGCAGATATGAGAGGAAGAAACTAGTCTGAGCATTAACCATCTGAGTGTTGAGATTCATCACACTTAATTCCAGATAGCTGTAAAATAGGTGTTTAAATGTGACAGCTGTTAGGCATTTCTGGAGTCTAATCCTAAGGTAGATATTACCATGGGACATGCATCACACCCTGAAAATCTCTGATTACTGATTCTCAGAGAATCTAGAGGTCTATCTCAGACACCGATGTTTCACATTTTTTACGTCAAATGTGGATAAGAAAAACCATATTTCAAAATCATGAGCTGATGGGAAGTGGCCTCCTTTGACTTTGTGAGGTCCATTTCTGAAGTGTGAGGCATGCTGGAGTGTGTCATTTCAGCAGTTTGTATCTTAGGTATCCCCATACCACCACTCAGGGTGCAGAGCAGCTACCTGAGCTCAGAACAGCTTCTGCAGCTGAGCAGAACTGCTGGTGGTGCCGTGCTCCTGCAAGTACCACTGGGCTGGGAGTGGTTCCAGAGTTGTTGCCTCCTGCCTTTCCAGTTGCTGCTGAGCTTGGGGCTGGAGCTGCTCCCAACAGCAGGCACTTGCTCTTGTAGCAGAGAGGGACTCCATGCCTGGCACCAGTGGGAACTCAGCCCTCCTGCCTGCCTCAGCTCTTGGTTCACATGATGGTGTTCCATCTGTATCAGAGGCAGCAGCCGCAAACTTCTCCTAACCTTGCCATGCGGTGTGGCAGCTCCCCACTCTTCCCATGATCTGCTTCCAAAACCCAGCAGAAGCCACAGCTCCTGTTTTGCACAAGGGTGAGAGTTTAACCTGCCCCTCTTCTGTTAAAGAGCTGCTGCTCCCTCAGCTGCACAAGCCCTGCAAGAATGAGAAGCTCTTGACCAGGAAGAAAATGAGGTGCCACTTGACCTAAGATGCATCATACCCTTGTTAAGACATGGCTCATGCAGAATTCAGAATTATGTATCCAGTTTTTCCCCTCCCCTTCCCTCACATTAATTATTATACAAGACCTGCTTCAATCTTTAAATATTTTAGCATAAACACTGATGTCTGAAATACCAGAGGTGCCTCCGCCTGCTGCTTTAGGATGGGGCGAAGTATCAACCGAGGCCGGAATAGTACAGGTTTCTTAATGCAGATAAAATTCAGCATGTTGGCTTAGAGGCACATGCAACTGCTGGGCTAAGCTGTGGTATGTTTCTAACAGATGATCCCTCTTAGCAGACAGAGACCCTCACGTATAAGTCTTCTGGTAGTTCCAGTAATTAAAAATTTACTTTTGAGAAAAACTGAGTAGAAGATAAGAGCATGTATGTGTCCTTTACGTAAAAACAGGATCATGTAAGTGCATAGGATAGAGTGCTACCTTATGATTCTAGAAGAAAAACCAGTGACTATGTAACCAGATGCAAGAACAACAACTCAGTCCATCGCTGATGGATTGTCATGAGGATTGTCTCGAAGTTTAGGAACTTCGAAATGTGAAAAATAATCCTTTGGTGAGAGACGGGGGCAATATACTGGTCTAGAAGAAGTTCTGGTCTCATACACATAATTCTTTTGGTCCGCTACTGTCACACCTGCCCCCTCGAAATTTCACGTTCCTTAAATGTCTTTGATGTAAGTCTGTATCCTGAGCAGATAATGGAAAAACAAACATCATTGTGTGGGATTAAGAAATGGAGACAAAAAGTTACTTGTCATATGTGTAATTATCATAGGTAATTATAACTCAGGGGTTCAAATCTTCTTGCTTTCTATCATGACTTCAGATTCCCTACCCCTTGTAAGGAGCAGACATAAAGAGCATACCAAAAGCATACCAAAGACTTATCAATAAATATTTTTTTTTGCCTGTTTTTACTATCTTATCTACAAAAATCCTTGTCCTATACACGGTCCAGAATTTCTGTATCTCCACACACTGGAGATTGTAAGCTAAACATGTGCACAAATGCCACAAATTCTACCAACACTGGTAGAATATATCCTGAAAAAAATAGAGTTTAGTCTTTTAATGCCACTGCTTTTTAAAAAATAAAAATCCTAATACTGGGCAAATGCAAAAGCTAAGCTTTGAAAAGTGTATGTGGAAAAGTAGAAATACTGTGATCGTGAAAAAGATTTTGTTATAATTTCTTAGTGCCTAAATTGTACCAGGACTACCTGACCAACCAGCTTATCACAAAGCTCACCTGTCTGCCTGTTTACAGCATTACTTCAACTTCCGGAAAAAGCTCCTTTTCCCCTTTGTCTCAGTATAAGTTGTCTGCATGGATTATAATGCAAATTTCCATGGAATTCTATGGCTCAGAAGCAGACACTTCTTGGGACAACATTGTTTTACATGTAAATTTCTCTAATCCTGACACATAGGAAGCTTCCTGCACAAAGCAGCAGAATGAGAACCGCTATCGAAACCAGTTATTTCTAAAGAAAATGGACCTATGACTGACCTTTAAACACAAGAAATAGCTCTAGCACATTCAAACATCACTGCTTTCACAGAATCCTGTTACAGTTTTTTTTTTCTGATGAAGCACAGAAGTGGTGAAAAATCAGGGTTCAATAATCCAGGACTTGCGCCTAAACTGCTAGGGTAGAGATTGCTCTGCCGTTACAGCAGAACGTGCATCGCTGTTACCTTCTGGCACTTTCAGTTACAAACACCACTGTGGAGCAGAAAGCTCACCAAAGGACTTCTTTCACAACTAAGAGAGGGATTAAAACACCATTAAGTGCATGTAACAGAGAAATACAACAAGCAATTTGGAAAATCATAAACATAAGTGGAATAAAAAGATCCAAACAATAAACTCAGTGATGTTTCCCTTGTAACGCTCAAACTGCTGCCATCAGTATTTAGCTGGCTGAGCCTTTGCCCCTTCTGAACGAAACAAAACCCTCAGCTCTCTCGGGTTCAAAATGCCCTTGTTCATAATACCTTGAAATCACCTTTGTCTGGTCCAGCACTTCCCTCATTTTCTTCTTGCAGTTCACCATTTTCCAAAGGAGCAATGTCTGATTCTTCATCCTGAAGAAAGCAAGAAAGACGTGATAAATGGTAACATTAAAACAACAGCAGCAGCATTATCAGGGTAGATAATTAATTCCTATTTACAATAGCATGTGCTGAAACCCCAATTAGACCAGCTGTTGGTTACACCCAGCTGTTACAGCGCTCAGCAGGATGAAGAAACCACCCGGTAGTTGGGCACACGCGGGGACAAAATCCACACCAGGGGTTCTCTTTCACCCAAAAGGTGCCTTGCATTTAGTCTGTGAATAAAGGTTTGCTTTTTGTTTCACATGTGATCTTTTAGCAATCTGCTCCTGCTCTTAGGAGTATTAAATCTCAACTTAAAAAAATGCCAGAATCTCTTCTCTGGGTTTAAACACAGAGTGTGAAATGTGTTGCAATTGCAAAATTTTACATCTGACATTTCAATTTTTTCAGGAAACGGAAGTTCCAAAATACTTTTATGATGTAGGGCAGCTCCTTCTGAAACACTTTGTAGGAAAACACCATTAAAGGACAGTTCCTATAAAAAAATGTGGAGAGTATTCTGTTTCCAGAGTATTCCTGAAGTGCTGCGCCTTTGTCACAGAGCACACAGAACAACGTACAGTTAAAATTAAATACCAGTCTTGAAATGACTCACAGAATTCAAAGCAAAATTGAAATTTCAGAACAAAAATGGGAATGTGGAAATAAAATGCCACTCCCTATATCTGTTCTCTATCCTGTTCTTATCTCTTTTCTAATAACAAAAAATGGGGTTGTCGCATCAATATACATGTCAAAATTTTGCTATTGATACGACAATATTAAGTTTTTAATAAAAGTAGCATTTAATTATGGAAGAAAAAAGATTTTTTTAAGGTTTAGGCAGATAATTCAGCCCCTGAGAACTCTTTCCTTCCCTGTTCATTCTTCTTACTTTCTCTACTTTTTCTGTCCCCTTGCCACATTGACTTCTCTCATTCTGCCTGCGAAGCTGAGATGTTCGGCTCTAGTGAGTCAAGAGGACCTTTGCTACTGATAGCCACAAAGAGAACCTTTCACCTTCAAATCCTTCAGTCGGAGACATTGCCACCTAGTCCCCTCAGACAGGGAGTTTGTACAGTTGCTTGTGTATAAACACACTCACAAAGCAAGGCTTTGTTTTCTGTCAGATGCAGTGGAAAAAGCAAACTTTAGAGCCATTTTCTTACCTGGAGTGCTTTTGCATTTGATGGTATCGTGGTCTTCCCTGGATACAAGTCATAGAGTGTTTCTGGTACCTCCACTGGCAGCACTTCCTGAGACATGTTTGCAGGATTTACTCCTGTAGGAGTCAATGACAAGTTATTTTATAAAATGACCTGAGGCCCCACCCATCTCTATAAGTAAAGGACTCCCCTCCCATCGCCGAAGACAGCCGAGTGCCAGGGATGACTGCCCTGGGGAAGGATCTTATGGGCAAGCACAACAACCAAAGGGATATGGTACCTTCCTCTGGCTGGGAACCTCTCTCAGCCTGAGCTTGCCCCTTGGGTCCTGCATAGCTGCCACCCTTTTTCTGTGGTGAGCAGAATCCTGAGCCATCCTGCCAAGCAGAGGAGAAGCACAGAGGATACCACTGCTGAAGCCTGCTCCTTCAAACCCACATCTTACCCACCTGCGGCACAGGGACTGCCCTGAGCAGAGAGCAAAGGCAGCTTCTGTCTGAGGGAAACAGAGCCCTGGAAAAAGCCTCTCTGCAGAAACAATTACCGTTGATCTGCTCGCGTGCAGGCACACACCTGCCCACCTTGGTCAAAGCCTCCATATAGGCGGGGACTCACTGCCTGCAGAGAGACGCTGCCCTGCACCACACAGTAAACTCCCTGGAAAGGGCCAAACCCACCCCCTGACAGGTTACTGTGTGGACTAGCAGCTCCCAGCTCCTCCTGGGGTGCTCCCATTTCTTCCTCCTGGAGAAGCAAGGTCAAAGCATAGGCACGGGTCTAGATCTTTATTTTGCAGAGGTGAGCTGTGGGTAGGGGAGGGGAATGAAAGGCATGGAGTATCAGTGCCAGATTGTCTGCAGTAAGACTGCAGGGAAGAAGGAGATGGATGTTAGCAGGTTTTAGAGATCTTGAAGTCAATGCTTATGGCTTCAAGCATTACCCAGGACTACTACTGCACCTGGCAGTACCTTAAATTCAACAACAACAGTAACAACAACAAAAGGCAAGGAAATCTGTAATAGCTGTGCAAAGCAGATGAGAATTATGCTTTTGTACTTTTTCCAGAGAAAGGCAATTGAACTTCACATGGCAACTGCAGGAAACTCATGTCAAGATGGACTATAGTAACCAGTGGTTTAGTTTTATTAGCTTTGTTTTACAGAGATTTTGTTCAACAAAAGAGCATGAACAAAAAAGCGTATGAACATCTCCAGGTATACCCATTGGAAATTACCATCTTCAACACAGGAAAACAAATTAATAACAATAATAAACTAGAAGCTCCAGTAACAGCGGGCTGTGTCATAGCATCTGCATTTCCAGCATGAAAAGTAGCTCTGCCCACACCTGAAGTACAAGAGCAAGCCTCAGGTCACAAACACTCTGAGCTGCATCCTGGAGAACTCCTCTTACAGATTAATTCAGAGGAAAATAGTTCATCTGTTCTTCTTAGCCTCATCAGAAGCCTTGCCTGACCTTGAAAGACCTGTCATGGGACACTAAAAATACAGGTAGACTTGTTGTTAGAACGGGCCAGCTTTCCCAAGGCTCATTAGTTCAAAGAAACTTTAGCCTAACTGATGATATTCACCTAGAAACCCTTCTAAAGGTGATGAATCTTGAGATTCCCTGTCCTCAGGGAAACCAGTGGAGAAGAACAGGTAGATTCTGTGTCCAGACTTCCATGTTTGTGGAGTTAATTCCCCACGTGTGCCAGATGGCGCACTTGGGTACCTGGAATGATCTGTATGGCTTTCAGCTAAATCGAGGTATTCTGCTCCCAGCTGACTGACTCCACAGGGAACACCATAAAGAAAAGCTCTGAGGCTCTCATTAACAACTGAACCAATGCTATCTAATATAAAATCTGAATGTACAAACCTGGATGGTCTCAATTTGTAGAATGAAAAGCAGACTATCCATCCGGAATGATTTTATTACTTTACATTTTGTATTTCAGTAATTGAAGGATAGACGAAGCGAAATAACCTATGTGCTTCTGCTTCAAAGATCTACCTGTAGTTGCCCTGACAGCAAAGAGCACTCTACTCTTGTCCATTAGTGTTTCCTAGTCCTCGTACTCCCTCTAATACTTAGGTTTCTTATTCACACTGCAATCCAGTTCGTAGAAGCATCAATCACATGGCAAAGGTACCTTTATTACATCTGACTGCAGAGACAGGCTGTCGAGAAATGGAGCTCCATGACAAACCTAAAATTTTTCAACACGTTCTAATATAGCTTTGTGATTTCTTTTATCACGGACTTGGACCAGACTGAAATTGCGGATAGCCAGTGTCCCGCAAATGCCTTGCAACAGTATATTTGCCTAGCCTTTGAACAGACCAGGCAGAAGCTGGATTTATTCTAGCAAGCTGGAAACACAACTAGGAATGGCTGTGACCGCTTCACTGCTCTCAGATACATAGTCAGATCTGTACAAAAACAGCATTGGAAAGTAGAGTGAGATGTTGTTAGATGAGGGCTTTCTGGCTCAGCTATGTTCTCTTCCTGCAGGAGGAGAGGTGTCTTAGACCATCACTTGTGCAGTTGGTGAAGAAAGGAGAATGTGGAGCAGGAAAGGAAACTCGCAAGAGGAAGGGGCACTGTCACCTTAGCCTTGTCACAGGTAAGAAGGACACTTCTGGGAAATTAATTTTAAAGCAAGTCTTTGACCAAAGAGTTTAAAAATACTACAATAGATTCCCCTTAGGACATGACGATCATACTGAGAAACGTACAGCACTTTATATCCATTACTTACCTGCATCAGCACTTGTACGTGTCTAGCACATAACCAGTGCAGAGCTCTCACTGCTTTCCCAATGGGGAGACTGGCATCATTAACTCTTTTTACATCACTGCCCTCACAGTTTCTTTCATGTTTCTCTCACGTTATAATTACTGATGCACTGGATAAAGTCCACCACTTCCCACAGCAGTCTTAGAGCAGCCCAAGTGAAGTGGAGATCTATGCTCTGTTCTATCCCTCTCGGATTTTATGCATGTTGCAAATGTACAGCCCAAATGTACACTGAGAATATCCTCCATGCCTGGCGTTGTCACACTGGATCTTTTCTCTACTTGGAGAAGGTTTCCCAGGAGTATGGTAAACTAGAAGAGCATTCCCCAAAGGTATCTGAATTATGTTCACTCTCCACATTTTTTCAGACTACGTGTAAGTTTATCAACTAATCATGAGCTGAAAACCAGCACAAGCACAGTATGACCAGTGTGGTGCCTCCTCCTGTACCCCAAACCAGCTGTAGGTTACAGGTTACCAGCCCCTGCACCAGTAGCTGTCATGGACCAGAGCTTAAGAGTGACCAGAAGAGGTATTTGTTAAGGGTGTATGAAGGATTTTTTGAATACTCTTCTGCACATGGGGACCAAGATATTTAATCTGTAACAAATTCTAGTATATCATCTCATCTGTTAAATCTCAGAAATAAGCTACATCACATGTTTACAAAGTAGATACCAAACCAAAACAACTGCAGCTCCAGGAGGAATTTGGAGCACGGCTCACTGTCAAGACTGTTTGGAACACTTTTGGATGCCAGCCAGCTGAGTAGCAGAAATTGCAAAATTAAAGAAACATTTATCAATTGCTCAAGATTTAAAAGTGTGTTTTAATACATGTAGAAACTTGCAGCTCCTTACCAGATAGTTATCAGCCTTTAATGACGCTCCATTACCTCAGCAGAAGAAAGGAAATAGGAGGGGAGCAAACATTTCATGTATTTGCAACTAATTTAGATTATTAGCTGAGGGGGAGAAGGGTGCACTTGGAAAAGTCATACTGCTGGGGGCCGAGGGACTGTCTTTTCAGAGTGCTTGAGGAGAGGAGAGGAAAGAGGAGAGGAGAGGAGAGGAGAGGAAAGAGGAGAGGAAAGAGGAGAGGAAAGAGGAGAGGAGAGAGGAGAGGAGAGAGGAGAGGAAAGAGGAGAGGAAAGAGGAGAGGAAAGAGGAGAGGAAAGAGGAGAGGAAAGAGGAGAGAGGAGAGGAGAGAGGAGAGGAGAGGGGAGGAGAGGAGGGGAGGGATGGGAGCTAGAAAACACTC
>NW_010390331.1:0-10884 GCF_000710305.1 Buceros rhinoceros silvestris | reverse complement strand
GAGAAAGAAAAGGAGAGAAAAGAGGAGAGGAAAGAGGAGAGGAAAGAGGAGAGGAAAGAGGAGAGGAAAGAGGAGAGGAAAGAGGAGAGAGGAGAGGAGAGGAGAGGAGAGGAGAGGAGAGGCATGGGAGCTAGAAAACACTCCTGGCATGCATATCAGTCACCTGTAAACCCAGAGTGGTCAGAATCTCAGCAGTAGGATTTAATGTCGCTGCATTTTCTGGGCTAGAGTTCTCAGTTGCTGTTCTTTTTAACAGAACAGCCTATCAAGACTGCTTTAGAGAAACTAGAGGAGGGATATATCTTTATCTCCTTTTCAAATGTTTGTCTCCATCGCCTTTTTTGTTCCTGATTTCCTCTTTCTTTTCTTCTTTCCATGCCATGCCATCTTTTCTTTCCCATTGACTTTTTGGCATTCCAAAATATCCATTTCCTTCCTTGGTCTATCTCAACACTATGTAGCTGTAATTCCCTAATTCACTTTTATTCAGGTATTATAACTTTTTTTTTCCTTCTCCCCTTCCTCCCTCCCTTGCTTTTTATACCATCTGCTTTCTTCATTTTCCTCCTTTGTCTCATGTCTCCTCCGTACTGCAATAGTACTTCCAGAAGCTTCAAGTCTGAATGATGGAGATTTGGCCGTATTTGGAACAAGCATTAATAGTGCAAGCACTAGGGCAGGCGGGATCAGGCCATGACATCTGGGTGACACACCCAACTGCATGGAGAAAAGATAAGCAATAGTGAGCTGAAGGGAGCACAAAGGAG
The DNA here is from genome assembly GCF_000710305.1 of Buceros rhinoceros silvestris. Taxonomy (NCBI): domain Eukaryota; kingdom Metazoa; phylum Chordata; class Aves; order Bucerotiformes; family Bucerotidae; genus Buceros; species Buceros rhinoceros. The sequence continues at coordinate 10,117 of NW_010390331.1, read as the reverse complement.
ACCTCAGGACCCAAGGAATAAGAAGCTAGAGACATGACAAGACATCCTAGAGTTTTAATGTGAAAAACTGGAGGGTGGGAGGAGTGCTGGAGAAGTGCCTTATGAATGCTGCAGGTTTGCTGGGCTTCAGTGGGAACCCTGCAAGGGACAGACTTCCAGGAGGAGCTCAAAGGTACAAAAGCTCAGTGGGATGAAAGACATATGGCTATCACCCCCTGCTACCTATTGACCAGAATGCCATGATCAGGGCATGAGAAAACCAGTCCTACTGGAAATGAATCATAGAATCATCATAGGATCATAGAATTATAGAATGGTTTGAGTTGGAAGGGACTTAAAGATCATGTAGATCCAGCCCCCACTGCCCCCACAGGGACACCTTCCACTAGACCAGGTTGCTCAAAGCTCCATCCAACCTGGCCTTGAACACGTCCAGGAAAGGGGCATCCACAACTTCTCTGGACAACCTGTTCCAGCATCTCTCCAACCTCACAGTGAAGAACTCCTTCCTTACATCTAATCTAAAACTACCCTCTTTCAGTTTAAAGCCACTACCCCTTGTCCTATCACTATGTGTCCTTGTAAAAAGTCCCTTTCCAGGACTTGGAGGCTTTCTTGTAGGCCCTCTTTAGGTACTAGAAAGTTGCTTGAAGGTCAAATGAGGCCCTGATGGTCTCCTCCTCAGCAATATTGCCCTAGTAAGGGGGTGGGATATTGCACATACACAGCAGAGTTTTACATGTGAACAGGTTTTGGCACAGGGTTTCTCAGAAGGGAGTCCTGCTTTACCACCCACGTTCTCCTGTATCGGACACATTTCCTCTCAGTCACGTGGTGCAACCTGTGAATAGCTCACTTCCTCAGACTGTTTGCAATTATTTTCTGTTTGATCACTCTCTGGGCTGCAGAACAGCAGTAAAATGGTGTTGCCAACCATCCCATTAAGTTCTGCTTCCTCAGTGGCACTCACCTCACAGGACTGTCCGAGTACTCACATGCCTCACGAGGGGTTAAAAAATCCCACTGCTGCTTTCCTTAGGTTCCTGCTGGCTGACTCACCTCACTGAGCTGCCCAGTTCTCCCCGTACCTTTGTGAAAATCAGAACAGCTGGGACAAAGGTGCAATTGCAGGCTAATCCCCTCACTTACCTACAGATAATGAATAGGTAAGAAGGAAAAGCCAGATACAGAAAAGATGCAGAACATATTATTTCCTACTAAGGAGGTCACGGTGTCAGGGTTGGTAGTTCCTGTTACCACAGCTACCAGGAGTTCTGTCTTTTAAAACATTTAGAAAAATCACATTAACTCCTGTCAGTGCTAACACTGTGGTACAGTGGGGGCCTGGATTTTTGCAATGCTTCCCCCCTAATTTGTTTCCTCCCTTGAAGGGATAATTCCATGAAATTACTCCTATTTCCTGTAAAAAGGGACACTTCCAACCCACAAAACCAAAAGGGCTTTTAACTGCCCGCATCCTCAGCTGTTACCTACATTCTTTCAATGCCTCAGCAGAGCCCAGAGGCTGAGCATGTGAACCGTACCCCATTAGCAGCTGAACCAGAACGAAAAACGCCGGAGGACAAAGCCACACAAAGCCTCCATGCTGGCCTGCAAGAATCGAGGACTTTCTGCAAGTGATCTGAATAATTAATCAATAAATGCAACGACAAAAAGCAGGCTGAGCCCAACAAATTATCAACCCCCTAAGTCAGAAAAAATGACGCCTCCACTAAATACCATCCAGGAGTGCTGACTAGATGGGAGTCAGAACGGCCCACTGCTGAGGAGCAGTCACCTGGAGCCACCTTTGCAATATCTCAGAGAGGAAGAAACTAACTACAGGTGGCACAATGGGGCTGGCGTCCTTCCCCTCGACTCCAGAGCATTACCTATGGAATGGCTGCATATCTCCGAGCGAAGACCCCAGCGCCCCAGCCAAAAGATGGCTGGATGGAGGATTAAACCAGACCTTTATCAGGGCCTACAGAAATACAGGGCACTTAGGTATTTTCAGGGCAGCAGCAAGAACCTTGCTGCAGGCCTCAGGTGTGTGCGTATCTGAAAGGAGAAAGTCATGGAGGTCTGAGGGTTGCAAGGGGAGATTTAACAAGAAGATCCAGTTCTAGTCCAATAGCTTTACCCGTACTGAATGGGAACTCCATCTGCAGCTCTTGAAGACGCCTGAAACCCCTGCTGGAAGTTGGTCAGGTGGAAGATGTAGCAAAAGCATGTGTCACCCCAAATGGGTTTGTCATAATGATAACCAGGGAAGCCTGAGAGAGAATTAGAGCTGGGACAGCGGAGAGGCAATGCCGAAAGGGACTGCGTGACTCAACAGCAGAGATCACAAAGAGAGGAGCCCTTGGTAAGTACAGCCAAGCAAACAGCCATTGCAGCACACGGGAGGTTTGAACCAGGGCTGCAAACTGGATGGCGATGTGAGGACCGGGAAAAGCAGCGGGGGCGAGGACACACCATCCCTAAGGGGGCCGAGGTCATCGGAGGGGAGTGTAGGAGACCAAAGACAACAAAGGCTAGAGGAAGACAAGGTATAAAGGGATGCCTGAAGGAAGAGAGAGAGACTATGATACCAAGAGGGAAGAGTCATTTTCAGCCTTTCAGACATACAAATTTCATTTTTAATGAAGGATTTGTTTTCTGGTTTGGCTGATTCATTATTTATAGCTCTGTGTCTGCCAATACGTGTTACTTCAGCACAGACAAGTACTGTGTTTCATTTAGATTACAAGTCATTAAGGGTGGCCGGTACTGACTGAAGTGTGGGGGTTTTTTAGGTTAATGTCTTTGTTGCAAAGAAACAGATTTACGGAGTATTTGCATTATTAAAATCCTTCGTAAAGTAAATAAGAAATTCGGCCTTCATCTCAAAACCAAACAGTTTCCACAAAATGCCTTGTGCTATTTATAGTAGTTCCTTAGAGCCTGCGTTGCAAATACCATCAGGGACTAAGTTACGCAAATACCCGTGAAGTGCCCATGTATATCAGCGTAAAGCACTTAGCTTGCCTTCTTACCACAAAATCTGAATGTCTCCCAGTTTTTGATGTCTTTATTCTCACAGCATCCTGTCCTATAATAACAAGAAATACTATAAACCTGTGGAAATTAACGGGATGCAGATGCTGAGCTGGATCCTCTGAATACCTGGAGTGTTCAGTGAAAAGCACAATCCCAAGGTAGGTAGTGACATATGCATCAGAAAAGCCAATCCTGACTCACTGTGGGGTTTGAAATAGTAATTTCCAAGGAACTTTCCAAACCTAAATAACGGTATAATAAAACTTGTAAATTCAGAGGTATAGAACATTTATATTTTTCATGTGAAATCACAGATTTTCTGTATATTTTATGTTTGGTTTTGCATGTTATTGCTAACAAAATTTTTTGCTGACTCTACAGGAGATAGAATTTTCTCTTTTTATTCGAAACTGTCCACATTTATTACACATTTTTCTGTTGCTCTACATTTGGAATAAATTAAATGTGTTGTTCATTTGTTTTCACTTCACATATAACCTCTGCTAGTGTAGTAAAGTTTGAAATAATTTGTATTGCTGTCCTACATTCATGCATTTAAAAAACTCATCAATGAACCTCATATTTCCTAACCTTTGATTTACTGCATATACATGTATGTACCTGAAAAAAATGTTCACCAGCAATGAAATCCAGCATAAATAAAGCTTGGGACTAATCATTGTTCTGGTTGATCGGTTTATGTAGGATTGCTATGTGGTGGAGAGGAACCACAGACAAGTCTTTTTACTTTCCCAAGTCCACCGTGCTCATTCAGAAACACATCCTGAATCTTTTGCTGAGAAAAAAAAAAACCAAACCTGGAACAGGTATCTTTCTGAAACTTAGCAAAGCTTTTTTTTTTTTTTTTGTGCTGTTGTTTCTGCTCTATGACTGAATACAAAGCCTGAAGGATCAGATGTTTATTGTTCTGAATGTTGTAGCTGGTCAGTTCTATCAGCTTATCAAACTCTTCCTCTGTGTAGGTAAAGCTGTTTGAGCAGTATGGGGAAAAAATGCTGGAAATGTCCACATTGCCCTGTGCCATCTCAGCAGGGCTATGCTCCACACCTTACAAATAAAGAAAGGTCACTGATGTGGCATAGATGTGGTCCCACGTCCCACTTTTCAGATGAGGCACAACATACGCTACCCAGACACGCGTGTTTCTCTCCCACGAGAGCCTCAACGGGGGAAGGAGGGCGCCATGCTAGATCATGCCTCCCATCCTAACACATCCAAAGGGTGTCCAGGTGGTGGGAGAACCGTCTCTGTCCCACAGCTTTCCAGGCTCTTTGTATTTTCTGAAGGTGTCATTCACCAGAGGGAAAACCACCACGATCGGTGCCTCTGTGGTCTCATCATTCAAAGATGTAGCATTCCCTTAGATTTTATTTTTCTTCTTCACTCAGGTTGATGTGGGGAAACGGGATTCCCTGCTTTAGGAAGTACTTAAAGACTTCTTCCAAAGGCTGCATTCAGACAGAAAAAAAGGTCAGAAATTCTGCCGCCCCTGCAACTTTTCCTAATGCACAATGCATCCATCAAAGGCCCCTCACAAAGATGTGGGAGCAGCATTCAGTGTCAGTATTTCTTCTGGCCTTTGTCTCTTGTGTGAGCTATTAAGTACTAGTTATTAACAGAACAAGAATTCAAAACCCAGTCTCAAACTTGCACTCCTGATTGTTGTGCTACCTCCTCCTCTTCCTCCCCCTCCTCCTTTATCTGCAAGATAAACAAGATGTTCATAGCTGCGGGCAAGGGTTGCCTAGCCACACAGGCGCAGAAACATGCCTCTTACTGGAGAAAATTCTGAAATGAGCAGAACGGAAATGAATCTGAAACGGTATAGTTTTTAAATACAGCTTCACAAGGGCACAAACATTTTACTGCTTTGGTATGAAATATTTAAAAGCTTCTAACTGTCTTAGATGCTTTAAGATGTTTGTGAAAAGTGACATAGGCATCTGGGAGGCAAACATCATTTGGCCTGAAGTGCTAATTTAATCTCGTGTATATGTAAGTATTTTTTGAAAATAGGATTGGATCTGCTTGGTGTGTATGAAAATTTTAGTCTTCAAGAACTCCTGTCTTATTCATTTACCTATCAATCAGAGGATTAATTAAAAGAAAAGATTTAGAAAACTGATACTACTTCTGTTCTCCTTAGGGGATTTGCTATGATATACCAGCATCGCTGAGAGACCTAGGCATCTACAATATTGGAGCTGTACACCAAGAATCCTTTTCACCCAGAATCAGTTTCTTCTACGTAAACTATTCTGACTCCTTAAGAGTTAAAGAGGGTTAAAAGACAGCAGACATTACCAAAGAAAATAAAGTGTTCATCGCACCTATGTCTGTGATCCAGACTAATAGTTCAAGCGTAGGACAACATCAACTTTCCTCTCCGGCCTCATGAGCAACAGGTAGCTGATATCGATGTATCCCTCTGTGACTGCCAGGCACTTGAACTCTGCTGTTTCTGTCAGCTGGCTGGGGAAACTCCCTAGTACAGTATCTAAAAGGAAATATTAATTGTGATGAGTCTTACTGAAGAAGTAACATATCTGTTGTTTGGCTAACAAGGGAGGAAAAAATGCCTCTGGTCTGCTCATTACTTTTGCTTTCCAACCATGCCACACGGCAGAAGCTCAGCCTTGACATAGGAAAGGAAGACCTGTCCAAGGTACAATGACAGCTCCTTCACTTTCTCCATCCCTGATGAGCAGTAGTTACCCTTCCCTGAAATCAAGGAACTTATTGGAACTATTTGACTGGATGATATTTAACTAGTTAAATTGAAACTTTTGTTTCCAAAGCAAAGAATAAATTCTGTTCATCCTCTCTCCTCTTCACTGTTGAAAACACTAACCAGATAAAAATTAATATTCAGGGATGTTTACCTTTCCATATACAGAAGCTTTTGCTCTGAAGGTATTCCTTGTGCACTTGGAACTCCTTCAGGAAGTTGTAGAACTTTGAAACCATCACTCACTCAGATAGGATCTGATGAACGATGCCCATGATGCCACACTCAGGGGTGACCAAGTAAGTCTCCAATTCATGCCTCCTGGGCGATGCAGAAGGCTCATCTCCTTCTGAAGGGTAGAAGAGACGAACAAGTTGTTGATTTGATACAGTTCTTTTCACTATTTAAAATTCCAAAAGGCATCTAGAATTAGGTAGAGGAAAGAAGATCCTAAAAAATTATCAAATCAAGTACGAACAAGAGGAAAACTGCTCTTCAGTAAAGCTTATTTCATGAAAAACAAAGAGTGGCAACAAACTTCCTAAAGCTGGAAAAAGTGATATACTGCTGGATAGAAGTCATAGGTGTGATCCTTGTGTGATGGACAGAGTAGGCTGAGAATCTGGACCAGTTTCTTTCAAAATTAGTCCAAACCAGCTTTAGGGGAAAAAAATGCTGTCAGGAGACATAGACACCAAAAAAGGAGCAGAGAAAAAGGGTTGCGCTAAATGTTACCTCATGAGATTTGGAAAGAGGGCCAATGACTTTCCATCAATCACAAGCATTTATTGAGCTCCGGGTTCTGCAACACTTCCATAAAGATCGTGATGAAAAGCCCATAAACCAAACTCACTAATGTTTGAACACAGCAAGGACAGACAACACCTCTAAGGGGAACACAGGTTTACAACAAGATCAAAGAAAATTTAAATGGAATTCCACATAATTGATGTATCCAAATCTTCAACAACCACGTTGAAAAAGTACCATCTGCCCAGGCAGAGAGAGAACATGGTGCCGAGATGTTTGTTACAATACCTGAGTTCACTGAAAGGCCCCCTGTTAAAAAACTTCGGTAGTTTATACCTGGTGGCAAAAACATCCCTTGCATAGATTCAGTCCAAGGAAGATTAATGGAAATAATGTTGTTATGAATGAATTCAGAGAGGACACCTAATTAGCTATTGCTGGCAACATGACACCTCAGGGGAAAAAAAAAAAGCCAAAAAGCGGTGCAGTGTTGGCCTCAGTTTTCAGACTTAAAAAGCCTTCACAAAGATTTCACACTATATGCATCTGAATGTAACACTCATTTAAAGATTCATAAGACAACAGGTAAAGTAGAAACAGAAGCATAACCCATCAACATCAACAGTCCTGTGCCGGGTACACCTCAGTGAGCACCCCTCTGTAGGGTCCGATGAATGCCAGGCATCCAAGAGGTTGTAGGAAAAGATGTTGCTCCACAGGCCTGTGCAGTGGTAAAGAACAAGGAAACTGCTTTGGAAACATTTTAACGGAAAATATCCCTTTTGAAAAATAACCTTTCGCTTTGCAAGAGCTATTGGAAAGCCTCAGGGTTTCCAAACTCTCACCAAAAACTGTGTGAAGTCCTTTTGTGGCAACTCACATCCTGTCCTCAAAGAAGACTTAAACCGTTTTAAACATTGTTTTAAACCAGGTCTTCATCAACCGTAATTCATGGTCACATACACCTGTTGCTGATACAATGCAAATCATCATTTTCTGTCCTGTAGACAACTGCCATCAGAGAGTAAAACCATCAGAGAGCATAACCATTTCACATGAACCACAGATTTGTTCTACAAAGCATGTCGCACACAACGGTATGCATAGTGAAAGGTTTGGAGGCTGCTCCTGAGCAGACAAGACTCGAGTTGTTAGAGCACAATTTGGGATGTCTGCAGAGTAGTCCTCTAAAACAAGATGTCCTCACTGTCCCTTCTAAGATTTATCTTGCCACAAGTTCTTTTGAGTGAGACTCCTCTCCCTCTCTTTGTTATTCTCATGCCCATAGTATTTCTTCCAGTTCTGCCTTCCTACGTAAAAGAACATTGAAATATATTTCTCCAGGCTTGAAATGTCCAAAAGCCTCCTTGGTCTTGAAAAGTATTTTTCCCTCCACAGCTCTACCAGAGGCTCTGAGAGGAGCTCTGCCAGAGAAAGCAGTGCTGAGCTTGGAACTGGAAATCTCTACCAGTGAAAGCGTTGCAAAAGACATCCATCACAAATGATGCAATAGTTTGAATTGCTCAGTAAAATAATTATGCATTCCATAAATTCCTAAGAAAAATATAATTCCCTTTTAAATCTGGCTTTTTTGTAAAGTGGGTCAAGAAGCTAAGGATCTTCTGCTTCACAGAAGTCCACATAAGAGTAGGACTCACTTGAGGAACATTAGAAACAGATAATTAAGAAATCATATACGGGTTCTCTGCCTCGACACTTAGCTGGCAACAGAATTCATTTGCAGACAATGACTGGCCAGTTTCCATCCACACAACCTTACCTCCCTGCAGCTTCTTAAGCTTAGCTTGTACAAATATTCTCAGCAGGACATTAGGAAAAAAATTTCCAAGGCAGTGCAGCAGTGTGCCAGGCTACCAAGAGATGTGGTGGACTCTCCATCCTTAGATGGTTTTAGGACTCATTTAGACAAAGACCCAGTTGATCTTTAGATTTGACAGTAGCCCTCAGCCAGCGCAATGACTTACAGGAGTCCCTTTAATTCATGATTTCTACATGTCTACAGAGAGTCTGAATGAAAGCAAAAGCCCTCTGTCCAAGAGGAACGAGGCTTGAGACAGATTAGCTGATCATTACACACACTGCTAAGGAAGACGCTTCCCCAGACGTCACTAGAAAAGAGCATTTACATACCACTGAGAATTTCCTCTGATACTGATGGTCTGGTCTGCATCAGAAGCCCAAGTGATGGGTCACTGGACCACCAGCTGGCAGAGTGTGAACACGTGATCTCCCGGGTCAGAAGCGTTTACGTAGTATTCAAATACACCTGCCTGGTCTGCAAAATTTGGGGCTTCACTGAAAGGTGGATTACCTGTTCAGAAAATAAAATGCGTATCAACACCAAAACATTTTTCTTCTCTGTACGCTTATTTTCAGAAATTTCCTCTCAAAATATTCTCCAGAATTCTGACTTACTCTATCAAAGCACAGTCTCCAAAACTGGCATTTGGGGACTTGGAAGGTGATTTTAGTTTTGGGTTTGTTTTTAGGTAGACACCAGTTTTTGCAAACACATGAACAAAGCAAATTAACTTCTCCCCTATCCTCCTTTCAAAAAGCCTCGTTCTCTAAAGTCATAAGCTATATTGTTTGCGTTAAGAATTCTAAAACTGTTAGTGACCACCCAGTTAAGACACAGAATTATATACACCTCATTGCAAGTGAAGTATAGAGGTGTAAGGTGTTGAAGAAGCAGGTATAAATAAACAAAAATAAAACAGATATTCAGACTACTTCATGTAGCTTACACAGAGAACTCAAATTGAACATAATTGTTATTGCCTTTTACAGTAAGACTATATCTGTGCACGAATGAAGTTTTGGGGTAAGAGAATTCTGACTTACGAATATTGAAATCATCTTTGTAATTTGAAGGAAAGGGCTGAGGTGGTGGAGGCTCTGGGCAACCGCATTTCTGCCCAGTCTCGAGTGTGGTTAAAGTGTAGACTTCATCCACATTTAGACGTAAAGAAAAACTTCCGTTCCACATCTGGAATTAAAGAAAGCTCAAACTACAAAAATTAAACAACTAAATAACAAAATACTCAAGTTCCTGAATTAAAGGAGATCCTCAAAAGTCCTGATTTAAGGCAAAAATCCTGTCCTCTTACCTCAGCATTTACTATCTCTGAGCTATTTTGAAAACCCATTTCCCCCAAACTTTATTACCTCCAGGTAAGCTTGCATATAACTAGTAAAACTGTAGTCAAATGGAACTAATAAAATGTACCCTAATCATGGAGTTTAGACATGAAATTCCAGGAGTTCCAGTGAAGGGGGAAAACTAGAGAAAACTAGAAAAGAAAATTTCACTTCAAATATATCAGTTCACAAATTTGCCAAACCAGCTATGATTTTTGCTAGAAGATTCTGTGTTCAATTATCTTAATAATGAATGATGTTACTAAGCCTGTTTTTAAGCAGCTTCCATGGTGGTGGCATCCTTCTGGAATTCAAAGACTCCACATGAGGTACCTGACTGATGCCAGTTCTCTAAACTGGCTGTGTGCAAAATTAGCAACACAAATCATGATTCTATGAAGGACACCTATCAGA
>NW_010390330.1:56561-68743 GCF_000710305.1 Buceros rhinoceros silvestris | reverse complement strand
CCGCCCACCTGCACGGGCAGCGCTGCCCCCCGTACGTGATCAACCTGGACCCCGCCGTGCGCGACCTGCCTTTCCCCGCCAACATCGGTGAGTCGCGGCCGAGCTCGGTGCCGGGCCGGGCCGGCCGTGAATAACACCGGGCTTGGGGTGCTCTGAGGACGCGGGGTGGGTGGCTTAGATTCTCTTCGAAAGAGTCCAAGTCCTGACACAAGAAGGACTTTAAGATTTTTTTTTTTTAGTTTAATTTCTTCCTTCTACCAGTATTGAACACGTGAGTTTTTAGGACCAAAGGCATTCTTCCGTCACGTTTGTACATTTTTCTTTTCATCATCTAGTGTGATTTAATGCGTTTGGGTTCTTGTGGGTTTTTTCCTTTGTCAGCGATGAACATATCGCGAGATTCAATCTGGTTCTGTATGTCCATATGTGCTGCCAAATAACTTCTTTAAATCACTTTAAAAGATGTGAATTCTAGAGAAAATCACAGAATCATTTGGTTGGAAGAGATCTTTAAGATCCTCAAGTCCGTATGTATATACTGTAAAAATACAGCAGGCCTTATGTTTATTCATTCCAAAGGACTTGCTAGGCATTAGGTTTGTGAGGGTCCTGCCTTTTAACCTGTCTGAAGTGTGTCAGCCTGCCTCCCCAGAGGGTATTAAAGGTAGTGGTGTGCCAAAGGTATTTTACTGATGTCAGGTGAGTAGTCAGAGTGTCTGTTACAGTGCTGGATCGCTAATGGTGCCGTTAGAGCTATGTACTGATGTAATCAGCCAATGTTGATCGCCAAGAATAAAACTCAGCTGAAGTAACTCAGGTTACTGCTACCTCCCTGAACTGGTGGTGATTCACATGAATTAGACTGGGTGCCGTAGGCTGAGAGCATAACTGAGCCGCTGGGCTTTATTTGTTCTGCTTGGGAGATTTCTCTTGTTGATGCTGGGTCTGCTGCCGAAGAGGACAGGAGGAGTCTGGCTAGAAAAAGAATGGTTTTCTCCTGCCAGCAAACTAGTGAGGAGGGGTGTTCCAAAAACAATGTCCTAAAGCTGTTTGTACATCTTCCTCCCCTAGATATCAGGGACACTGTGAAGTACAAAGAAGTCATGAAGCAGTATCCTTTTTTCTGTCTAGGTAATGATATCTGGAATCTTAGATTTTGTGAGACGCTTCTGCACACTGTGCTGAGGAGAGCAAAAGGCACTGGGCACCGTGGTAGTGCAGAATGTTGCCTGGAGATCAGAGGTTTTCGATGGTCTATTTCTTGTGGGGTTAGACACCTGTGTTTACAAGATTTGACCCTCTCTGGGTCATGTACTCCTGTGCTGGAAGTGATTCTGCCAAGAATGTTTTCAGAGATGGTAGGTGTTCCACCAACGTCTCTTTTTTCTGTTGTTCTTTTGAGGAGCTGGTATCTTTGTGGAAGCCAGCAGCCTTTCCCCCTTGTTTTAACAAGTCTAATTCTGTTTGTTACAAACAAACTTGCCAGTTCCTATTTGTGTGTAGCAGGTGGAGAAAACCATGTCCACATTGTCTGACCATAATCGAACTGCTGTTGTCTGTCTGAGTCTCAGAGACATTGGGATGTTGGCTCTTGCTGCACAGTATTTTGCTGACTGAGGTTCGGTCATGTAGGCTAAAATGACTGCACTTCCGGAGGGGCCTGGGGGTCCTTTGTCTCTGGAGTACTTGCCTGCTCAGATGAAGATAACATGCACTGTTTGGCTTTGACTTGCTAGTGTGACTCTTACACTTAGTGTTTTAGACAAGAATAAAGATGGTGGGTGATAGGATTCTTGATTTTGGCTGTTTTCGATTTGGAGTTACCAGCAAAATATCTAACAATAAGTCTCGATTTGGAGTGTAGGTGCTGTATTTGCTTGCCGTGTCTGTTAGCCATCACTGGAGTTCAAGAATCTCATTAAATAGTGCTTAACGAGGGTGTCTGGCCTTCTGTTTGGACGTTGAGAGTAGCAGCCCTAGGAGGCAGTATGTACTAACGAATCCATGTTGGCTCTCAGGCAGTACATAAAAAAGGATTCTTTGCTTCTTTGAGCGTAATTGATGTACATATCTGTATGCATGAAAAAGGATTCCGAAATCTTAACATCAGTACTTCGAGTATCTTTTCAACATTCATTCCCGTTACCAGTTACACCCTGCTTAAAATTTATTCGCACAAGAAATTTTTAAATTGTATTTTGAAGTATAAGTCCTTAAAATTAAGTGCATTCAGAACTTTGTAAAATTCTGAGCTACTGACTGTGTTGTAAATCTTTTTGGAAAGACAGAGATGGCTTCGATGTACATACACACACGTGTACATATATTTTCTCTTTGTCTGGAACGTGAATGCTTGAATAATGGCAGTGGGGGGAGCCATGGCACAGCCCCTTCTCCTTTTGTCAGTCACATGCCTTTGGGCAAAAGAGAGACCACTTGGGTGTTAGGGGGTGTTGTCTTTTGCTGCAAGGTATCCAGTGCATGTTGTACATGGCCCCCCCAAAAGAGAAGCCCTCCAAGCTGTGCGTATTCATCTTCTTTCCTAAATGAAGCACCCAGATACGGGCTGGGCCCAAACGGTGGAATAGTGACCTCCCTCAACCTGTTTGCCACGAGGTTTGATCAGGTATGGTGTTGTTCCGGTGTGGTGCTGGGAGGCTGGGGGTTTGTATCTTGGTAGTCTCAGGGAGCACTGCCTTTGGTCGGCCCCTGGTATTTCTGTGGCGGTATGGTGTTCTGTGTACAGACCCTGGTGCCATACGAGGTGGCTGAAGCATACCAGCTTTCGTTTGAGGGGTTTCAGTTTCCCAGCATCTTTAGAAGAGAAGTTCAGCAGCCATGTGTAACGGAACGTTCCTTCCTCTTTGTATGTGACTGTTCTGTTGCACTGTGTTTGCAAATCTCTCACGTGGATGCTCTGGTTTTGAAGTAGGGGAGATCGTGTCTGGAAGTGGGTTAAGTTTTCCTGGGATTATCTGATAATCATCTGCTCTCTTAAATCATAATGCTGCATCAGCACTGGGGTGGGGACTTACACGTGATTCTGACACAGTGCTCAGTCCCTTCATAAAGAGGTGGGGAACAACCGTGTGTGTTGTACCATTCATTTAGGGAGGTGCTAGAACACAGAAATGGTCCCGTGCAGAGTCCGAGCACTTTCAACCCTTCCTTAGCAGGACATTTTCTCATATTGAAAAGCTTAGAGGCTTTAATCTTCTTTTGATACTGCATGCAGCTGCACAAGGTAATGTAGTTACTGTTATGAAATGATGATGGAAGTTTCCTGTTGTGAGCCTATATACCAAAATACACTCCTTTTCCAACCAGGTGATGAAGTTTATTGAAAAAAGACAAAATGCGTCCCGGTGAGTACATTCTGCCAAGTTCTGCTTCTCTGGCGTCAGAGAAATCTAAAAGGTTCTCTGCACGTTTTCTAGTTGTTTTTCAGCCTTGGTATAAATTTTGTGTGGAAAAGGGCATAGAATTAGAATAGATAAAGTAGGCTTTCTTTGGCTACGTTGAGGAAATGTCTGCTGGTTCCAATTCTGCCTTTCTTGTCTTCCATTAGACTGTCATTTTTTTCTCACGCACCATTGAAACAGGCAACAATTAATTCTTCTTATAACGAGTTTGCAGTACAAAGTGTCTGTCAGATTGATGCCTTCAACAGAATCTGAAGAGAGTACATGCCTCTGAGCTCCAGAATTCACACGGGAAATGTTCAGGCCTGCCCACAAATCTTGTCACTGTTTGCAAGAAGCTTTTCTGATCTGTAACGGATTAATCCTGCAATTTCCTATTATGTCTTTGAGGTGATCTAGTCAGAACAAGTTGTGCTTAACTGATTTTCTCTTACTGTTTGTTGGGGTGTCTTCTTACCAGGTATGTTATTATCGACACACCAGGGCAAATTGAGGTGTTCACCTGGTCAGCATCAGGAACCATCATAACGGAGGCCTTGGTAAGTGTTTTCTACATGACCTCAGAATGAGGTGTGTGAGGGAAGCAGCTGCTGAACAGCGTGTACTACTAATTAAAATAACTTTTACTTTGTGTTCCCAGGCTTCGTCTTTTCCTTCAGTTGTTGTTTATGTGATGGACACCTCTCGCAGCACTAACCCTGTCACTTTTATGTCCAACATGCTGTATGCCTGCAGGTGAGAACCACTGAAAATGCACCCTGCGTTGATTGCTGTGTCTCTGTGATACTTATTGTGGAGGGGAGTCATGGAATGGTTTGGGCTGGAAGGGATCTTTAAAGATGATCTAGTGCACCTCCCTGGCCCTGCTCCAGCAGGTCCATGTCTGTGCTGTGCTGAGGAGCCCAGAGCTGGACCCTGCACTGCAGGGAGGTCTCCCCAGGCCAAAGCGCAGCAGAGGGGCAGCGTCCCCTCCCTCGAGCTGCTGCCCACGCTGCTGGGTATGAGCCCAGCACATGGGTGGCCTCTGGGCTGCCAGCACACACTGACACCTGCACTTAATCTGCCTTTTTAAGTCTTCTCCGTCTTAGTGGTTTTCCCGTTGGATTAATCAAAGTAGTTTAGGTGTCGATGGACAGCTGGAGGTTGTTGGGTCACTGAAAGAGTTAAATAATACATGAAACCTCAGTGTGATGAAGTCTTGGTACATCAGATCTAACACATTGCCTCTTGCTCATAACATTATTTATCTAAGATGTATAAAGACAGCCTAGTTAAAGCTCCTTCTTGTAAACACATAGTATTTTATTCTATTTTTAAAATATTATTTATACTTTCAGTAACGTTTGGAGCACAGCATAGCATGGAGTTCTTGATTTATCGTCTTCTTCCTTATACATTGATTGATCTGTTTTCTTTCATGTTAAACCAGGGACTAAATACCTATGTAAAGATCAACATAACCAGAACTGTCATAATTCATGGAAAATGTTGGTAAAAGGTTTTCAAAAAACCTATTGGTCCTTGTACCAATTTCAAAAGCCCTATCACTGTGATAGGAGTATCCAAATGTCTTACTACGTGCTGCATTTTCGGACATTAACGTTGAGCAAAAGATGCTAAAATATATACAGTGAAATTAATATGTACACTTGTGTTTCAAGGTAATGTTGCTCTGTAGGTGTTACGAGTTATTTGAATTCATTGCTCAGTTCACAAATAATAACCTCAGGTTTGAGTCAAAATAATTAGGAAATGCGAAGAGTTAAAAACTGTGATCTGAGAGTCATAGAAAATAGTAATCAAAGTGAACTGGGTGTGTAGTAGGAGAGATTTTATATCCTACAGACGTCGGCTTACACCTTGGGGAAGGGGGGCTTGTTTTGTGTAGCTAGGGTAAGCAGGATCTGGGTGAAAATTACATTCTCCTTGCTGTGGAGAGGAGATGTTATCTTCTGAAATTGAATTCGTTCAGTTTTGCCCATGTCTTGTATGCCTTGTGCTTCACTTGTCTTCTGTTCTAGTGAGACTGAAATTAAATTTTAATGGGTGTTTTTGTGTGTTCTTCTCCCCGCTCCAGTATCCTGTACAAGACAAAGCTACCTTTCATTGTTGTCATGAACAAAGTAAGTTAAAGCTGTGGATTATGTGTCCTTGGGGAACGTTGTTCTGTTTAGCTTGCTTTGTGGTGCTGTCTTAGTCTTACCTCAGTAGTAGATGTTCTAGAAAAGAGAGGCTGGGAGAGAGCTGCAGACAGAAAACCAATCTGAATAGAGTCTTTAATCTGGGACAGAAATGCCCAGGAGCCAGGGATGGTTGGAGATGATACTACTAGAGATTCAGGTTAGAGAGGATACTAACAGAAAATTGTTTTGCATCTTAACCCTGGGCTGCAAGAAAACGGAACTTTGTAACAGAAGGGTAAGTTCATGACATTCCCCTGCCTCCCAAGACCAGTTGTCTTAGTCGTTAATTATTTCTGGTCAGGAGCAGCTGATCTCACAGTGGGAGTTGGGTAACTCCTGCCTGTTTTGAGGAAGGAGTCCCCTGTATTGTAGCAGGCAAAAATTGAAAGGTGTTAACTGGTGGCACTAAAAACATGCCAGTGTTTGCCAGAAAGCAGATCCTTACCAGCCTAAGGACACACCTCCCCTGTGGTGTAAGGTACTTGTACCCCTAAAGGATGCTTTTGAACTTAACAGCAAGTCGGCTCTTTAAACACAACAATGTCACATACTGAAAGGATCCCCTTGGATTTTTGGGGTGAGGACTCTTCCCCTTCCCCACAGACATCCATTGTTTTCACGGAATTGCTCTCCGGTATAGCAAGCTTTGTGTGTGTGCACGCAGGTCCTATATGCTTCCTCCAGAAAATCCATGCATTGTGAAATTCTGCCTCGCGCCACACAAACAGGGTTTGTGTTTGATGTACTCCAGCTACACACATCTTCCCAAAACACGCCTGTCCCTGGTACCTGCTGGCTCGCTTGGCAGGGATTTGTCCACTCTTTTCTTTCTAACTCCAGAGAGCAGTTTTGAAATAAGCTGCCTAACTTTTTCTGTAGACAAAGGCATGAGGTAGAAAAATCATTCTCTTAAGAAAACAGGTTTTGTGAAAGACTGAAAGAAATGGGACTTCACCAATATGTGTAAGGAAAGGTAGGCCCAAGGCTTAGGATTTGTACCTTTAAACTTCATTTTGATCTGATATAAAAAGTGACGCCAACAGCATCTGGAGAGATTCTGACAAGCGTTTTAAAACTGACTCTTGAGAAGAATGGAAGAATCCCAAGGAAGTGGTTTATGCACAGTGACAAACACGGGATTTAAGCTTTGCAGAGAAAAAAAAAGAGGAATGTAATTTGTAGAGTTGATTTATTTATAGAACTTAATCAAGCCAACTCTAAATACTCAGGCTTCAACACTTGATGGATTCAGGTCTGTCTCAAATCTCTGGAGTAATGCTAGACAATACTTTCTTCATCTATTTTCCTCCTTCCCACTGGTGCTGGGAAATGAAATACCCGAGTTTAGGCACCTCTGTGTTGTGGTAATAGTGTGTATACAGGGGGCAGGATATGTGAGTAAAACTCTTTTAACAGGCTGTTTGCCAACTGGTCCGTGTAAAATTATGTAACCATCTCACCTGTTTGTCTTGCACTGAGTTCCAGTTATAACTTCTCCAGGTCAGAGCACAGCTCACTTTCTAGAAGTGGACTGTGTGGAACTGACCCTAACCCTTGACCCCTAAGCCAATCAGAAAGGATTTTCAGTGAGGATGATTCTTGTCTGCCCTCTGTTGGTGTATTTTTCTAGCAGAAATTAGAACTACGAAAATATGCTACTCTCTCTGGGAAACTTAGCAGCCGAACCCAGCTGCAGTGTTATCGTGTGGGAAATATTATCTATACTGGCCTTGTTTTGGTAGCTTTAACCACAACATTCACCACGTGGAAACTAACCCCTTTTATCCAATTATAGTGCTTTAAGAGCTGTGTGCTGTCTGTGTAACAGAGTCACTATCCAATCACCATGTAGTTAGTCGAGTGGACAAGAGTCTATAAATTGGGATGTAATGTAAACAATAAACGAGTCTCGCTACACACCATATTGGCGTTCAAGCGATTCGTTCCACTTCAGCCCAGAGCCTCCGTTCCGTGTCGCGACATCCTCGATTGCATGATCTAATATTTACAGCTTAAACGTTCTTGAACAGTATGCAATTTTGGGATGCCCCTTTGCTGTAAACCATAGGAGCCTTTACACTTGCAATTGTTTCCTTAAATGAGCCTTCTTAAAGCTGGCAGAGAGGTGGTTGTCTGCGTAGTTGTGTCCTATGTGCATGTAGCTGGTTTGATACAAACAGAGCTTGGAAAACTTCAGACCAGAGCTGAATATTTTGAAAAGATCAGCACTTTGAAAGTAAGTTTTAAATGGAAATTTTGTGTTTGTCCACTTGCCTGAGGCTACGAATTCATCATTATTACTTCTGAAAGCTTTCTCTTCTCCTTCCAGACCGACATCATTGACCACAGTTTTGCAGTAGAATGGATGCAGGACTTTGAGTCTTTTCAGGATGCCCTGAATCAAGAGACTTCCTACGTCAGTAACCTGACTCGTTCTATGAGTTTGGTGTTGGATGAGTTTTACAGCTCACTGAAGGTAGGATTCTTCCTCTTTTATGACCTCTCATAAAAGCCTGGCGAAAAGAAAGCTGAAGGGAGATCTTATGGGTGCGTGGAAATATCTGATGGGACAATGTAAGGAAGACAGGCAGGCTCTTTCAGTGGGGCCCAGTGAATAGACAAGAGGCAACAGTCACAAAGCAAAATACAGGAAACTGTGTTGAAACAGAAGAGGGGAAAAGAATTACTGTACTTTTTGAGCACTGGACAGATGGTCCAGAGAAATCATGGAGTCTCCGTCCCTGGAGAGACCCATGCAAGATCTTGAGCAACCCGTTTAGTTAATCCTGCTTTCTGATCAGGAGAGGTTGGACTGGATGGTCTCCAGAGGTATCTTCCAACCTCCACCATCTCCCCTTCTATAAAAGGGGTTTGTACTGCCCTTTAGAACGGGAATCAGTCGATGAGCCTTGTGTTGGGGGTGAGGATTTGCTGGTTTGAACTCAAAGTAACTTCAGCTGCTTTTCACACTGACTGGCAGCCTGAAACATTTAATACTGAGTTGTGATTAACCATCAGAAGAAAGCTAAGGCAGGCTGGTTAGAGGTAATGTTCTGTGTTGCAGTGTCTCCCATCTGAGTTAATTTTCCTTGTTCTGAAAGCATCAAGTACAGTTGGGCAATTTGCTGTGTAGGAAGAAGGCAAAGAATTTCAAAAGCAAACAAACGAACAAAAAATCCCGTATATTTGCTGACTTGGGAAAAAAGTGGGTTTTCTCACCAGTTTCGAGAGGACAAATCCATTCAGTTTCTCTGAAATGCTGTTCGTTGGAGGATGTTAATGATCCCATAGTTCTAAAAGGGCTCAGCTAATTGTGTTTTTCATCACTTCTACTTAAGAAGCAGCAAGCAAATGGCTTTAAGGATATTACAAGAAAGGCAACGCAAATCAGAAGTGACTCCATACAGATAGTAATAATGTGGCCAGAGCAACACACAGTATTTCAGAACAAGTGGTAGTGCCAAGTACAGAACTAAAGTACTTCCTCGTCCTGATCTGCTAATCCGCTGTTTGCAGTACGCTGTATCTATTACAATAGCAGGCTGCACAGGACATGTGCAGAGGGTTGTAGAGTGGAAGGCAGCTTGTACTTAAGAGCAGTGAAACTATAAATATTGATATATATCAGCACAGCACTGAGACTAAGCCTTAAAATCCTTCGAATGCTTGATTCTCTGTGTCCTTACTGTACTATGGATAAAATGCAAGGCTGTGTTGGAACAAGCTTTCCATTTGGAAGTGAGTAGTTAAAACTGGAGAATTTTCATTAGAGGATGTAAAATTCTTAAGGGTCAGCAAGCACAGGCTAGTAACAGTCTTAATTAAAGGTATGTTTAGGTAATTGATTTAATAAAAGCAGAACAAATGGCCAGAAGTGCAGTGGCAGGCAAGTTCAGATTAGAAAGAGGACACGTGTTTGGAAGGTATTGCCACAATAACTGACTAAATTCTCCATCTCCTGCTATTCTGAGGGTTGGATTTGGTACCTTTTGCATTTAGGTGAAGCGCATTTTCAAGTATTAAAGCTTCAGAGGCAAAAGGTCACTTCGTGTGGTCTGATTTGCTCTTTAGTTCCAGTACACTGATACTGCAGCAGTCACACTGACCGCTTACAGTACTAGGTTCAGAGTGAGAACTTGGATTATTAGCAATAACCAAGTAAACAGAAGACAGACTCGATCTTTCCTTTGAATTGTCCTGACTTGTTCATTTTGTGTAGGCATTGTCTTGTCCGAACTGTGGGTTTTAGGGGTATTGAGATGGAAAGTACAAGGATGGGTGCAGAGAGAAGTTTAGGGTTTTTTTGTAACTGTTGCTTCCCCCCACTCTCGTGGTAAAATTTGTAAGATGGACAGGAAAACCCAGTTCCGGAGTTAAATAAGAGGAAGAAAGAAAGAGAGGAGAAGGCAAAACCCAATCAAAACCCAGGGGTAGGAGTGACAGAAGTAGAAATATTACTGCATCCTCCTGCTACTGTGGTGATTTTTTTTTTTTAAGCTTATGTTTTGTTTGGGCTGTTTTTTCAGGTACTGCTTAGTCTTTCCAGCTCTGATAATCCATCAGTTACCTCAAAACTTGGTTCAGTTTCTGGTATGTGGTTTTCTTTCACAGGTGGTTGGTGTTTCTGCAGTGCTCGGCACAGGACTGGATGATTTCTTTGTTCAGCTTTCTAAAGCTGTGGATGAATACGAGAGGTAAGGTGGCTCCCTTTGGTGCCTGACCCAGTGAGTACTTTCTGAAGTTACTGATTCATGAGCCCATAGCCAAGGCAGACCGGGGTTTCTAATATGCATAAGTGCAAGAGTCAGTGTGAAAAGCAGCAATCCAAAGGAATTACTTGGTGGTGAGTGTTTGTGCAAACTGTTCAGTGAAAAGGTAAAAGCTGTCTGTGCCAGCAAATCTGTGAAGTCATTCTTTCCTCCATGATGAAGGTTTGAACTGTCTCAGGAAGCTAGCAGATCAGTTTGGCACACCGCATAGATGAGCAAGTTGAAATTCATTAATTCTTTGAGAATTTGCTCCTTACTGGATTCCTCCCCGTGAAATACTGCCAGGCTGCTCTGTAACAGTAGAAAGCAAATCCAATAACTGGGATTACTTGGAAATACGTAAACCGGACCGTGGATTACTGTTAGAGGGAAACATATCATACTGGATTGGACAGATGGAAAGAGGCTGCTACAGTTTCATGCTCCCAGGTCTGATTAGTCTGGCCTGGTGATGCCCCCAGATCTGCACACTACTAGTCTCTGCTTACATGCAAATAGACCCCTTTATTCCTTTAGGCCTCTATTTCCTACACTCATTCCTTCCCAAATCTCCTAAATCTCTGCTTTTTCCCACCTTTGATTCCTTCCCTAAACATCCCTTAATAAATCCTGTGCTATCCCCAAATGCTGTTTGCCTGAATCCTGTAATGTGTCTTGCACCTCTGGACAGCTGCCCTTCTGTGCTCGCAAGGTGATCCAGAGAGCTCCCGGTGCAGGATGGTGATGGGTGTCACGCCTGGACCATGGGGCTGATGATTCTTCTGGAACAGCACTGGGTGAAGCTGGGATAGGGTATCCCTTCCTCCAAGTCCTTAATCTGGATTCCCTGCCTGCCACCAGGCCCCTGTGTTCCTCCGGGCTTGTTGAGATTGGTCTTGGATGGTTTGATGGTCTGTTGTGATGGGTCTGGGATTATCTGGCCAGGGTATTAATTGTGCTTTCCCCCCTCCTGCCCCTCAATGTCTCTGCACTCTTTGGAGGTGCTGAGGAGTTTCACCGTATAACCTAACACCACTGCCTACCTAATGAAACCTTGGTTAAGTGTTTCATATAAGCTGGCAACATGCGCTTGCAGCCCAGAATCCACCCGTGTGCTGGGCTCATGCCCATTGAGGGAGGGGATTCTGCCCCTCTGCTCGTGTCTGGGGAGACCCCCTTGCAGTGCTGGGTCCAGCTCTGGGCTCCTCAGCACAGCACAGACATGGACCTGCTGGAGCGGGGCCAGAGGAGGCCACAGGAATGACCCGAGGGTGGAACCCCTCTGCTGGGAGGACAGGGGAGAGAGTTGGGGGTGTTCAGCCTGGAGCAGAGAAGGCTGCGGGGAGACCTTAGTGCAGCGCTTGAGTGCTTCAAGGGGCCTCTGGGAAAGCTGGGGAGGGGCTTTTGAGCAGGGGCTGTTGGGACAGGGCAAGGGGTGATGGGTGAAACTGGAAGAGGGAGATTCAGACTAGTTATGAGGAAGAAATTTTTTGCTATGGGATTACTGTCCCCAAGAGGTGGGAGAAGCCCCATCCCTGGAACTATTCGAGATCAGGTTGGCCCTTGGGGCTCTGAGCAACCTGCTCTAGTTGCAGATATCCCTGCTCCCTGCAGGGGCATGAACTAGGTGATCTTTAAAGGTCCTTTCCCACCCAAACAATCCCATGATTCTAAGAAGAGGGTATCCACATCCACTTTACCCTTACTTCATTAAAGAAACATTTCAAAGGTTCCACAGTGGTACAACAGTTTGGAAGGCTGTGAACGAGATCCCATTGAAATGTCTTAGGAGGCACAAGTACTGCCAGAGAAAGTCATGTCTGATTCCA